>NC_041388.1:714510067-714577354 GCF_002162155.2 Triticum dicoccoides | reverse complement strand
GGTCGGCCGACCCCCCTATGACAGCCCTGGCCCACCTGCTATCTCCGGTGGGTGTCCCTACGTGTCATAGAGTGTGTCTCAAGTGTTGGTTCACATTGGTTCCTTCATTGTGGGCCCATGGATCCATGTGACTTCATCTTTTACCGTTGAGAGGAAATACACTTGTGATCCAAGGGTGGAACTTGCTTGGGACTGTGTTGGGAGGATCCTGGTTGTCTGGCAGTGGCTGAGATGGTCCCACAAGGGGGTCGGTCGACCCCCCTTTGGTGGAACCAAAGGTCCATCTTCTGTAGGTGGCTTCTAGATGCAATTCTAAGCACAATGGTGGTGCTGGGCCCACCAAGGTGGGGTCGGCTGACCCCAACATTGTGCCCATCTTTTGCACATTGTCTCCAGAAGCTATGATATTGATGATTGTGAAGTTGGTTTGTCATTTGGCCAAACTTGGTTGGTTGCCCAACCTTCGTATGGAGCTTCCGGACACTGAAAAGTACCTGTTCTGAGTGCATGCAACCAAATAATGACAAGTACATGTGGAACCAAGTTATTTGTACCTAAGTCACTATGTGTTTGGTGGTTTCCTTCCAGAAAGAATGTCTTGTTGATGGTTTTGATGGGATAAAAACATGGTATAACTACCGTCAACAGAGCCACAGGTGGAACCCATACTTGAAGGTAAACCCATATGCTTCTGCATGTTGTGATCAATTTTCACAAATAATACTGCTGGTAGTCATTGTAGTTCACCCTTTTTTAGGACTGTGTTGGTGCCATAGATGGTACCCATGTGTTGGCAAGAGTGCCTAGACGCATGCAACAACCATTTAGAGGAAGGAGGAAGGACCCAACCCAAAATGCCATGGCAGTTGTGGACTTTGATCTCAAGTTTACATATGTTCTAGCTGGGTGGGAAGGGTCGGCTAATGATGCCCTAGTGCTTGCAGATGCCATTGAGATAAATGATGGCTTTGTTGTGCCTGAAGGTAACCTGCCTACATGCCCTCATCACTTGTACCCTGACCCATTCCATAGTAGTGAGCTTAGGTGTTTGTTTGGTTTGTTGTAGGTAAATTATACCTAGTAGATGCAGGATATGGCTACAGAACTGGCTTCCTGCCTCCCTACAGGGGGTCAGGTACCATTTATCTGAGTATGGCCCCAAAAATCAGCCCACAAATGCTAGGGAGTTGTTCAACCTGAGGCACTCCTCCCTTAGGGTCACAGTTGAGAGGGGATTTGGGGCACTCAAGAACAGGTGGAGAATGTTAGACAACAAGCCTTTTCATCCATACAAAACTCAAGTCAAGCTTGTCTTGGCATGTTGCATCCTCCACAACTGGATCCTAGACTTTGGGCAGGATAGTTTTGTCCCTGATGAAAATTGGGTGCCACCAATTCAGCACAACCACACTGCTGCTGATGACCTTCTGTCCCAAGAGACCCAAGCCATGGTTGAGAAGAGGGATGCTATCTGCAATGCTTTGTGGGCTAGAAGGGGAACCCATAGGACCTGATTTGTTGTCCTCTTATGCATGTTAATTCTTGTTAATGTCTTATTTGGTAGCCCTGGTATGAAACACTTTGATTTGTGGTGATGATGTAATAATTTGTGGACAAAGCTGAGACCAAACAATGTTTATTCAACCAGTTGTAATTTTATTTGGTTATTGGTTCTTATTGCTGCTCTGATTCATCATGTTGTACTATAATTGTTGTATTTCTGTTTATATCAACTGTTAGGATGTCTTATGGTTCTGTTGAGGGGGCTGGTGGCCTGGACGGCTTTATCTAGGTTGTGTTTGATGAGGCTCAGGTCCAGCAGCAGACAAATGCCCTCCTTGCTGCTCAGAAGGCCACAGCTGCTGCTGCTGAAGCCCAGCCAGCACCACCAGCAGCTCCAGGACCCATGAGGTGGAACAACAACTCATCTGGGTTTGTGCTGAGGAGGATGGCATAGCTTGTGAGTGATGGTAGTAGGCCTGACAAGGTGTTTAAGGACAAGGATGTCAACTTGGTTGCCAAGTACCTCAAAGAGCTCACTGGTGAGGTGGTCAGCCCCACTCAGCTGGTGTACAATCACCTGAGGAAGTAGAGGCAAAGGTGGGGTAAAGTGAGCAAGCTGAAAGACTCGAGTGGGGCTCTTTGGGACAATGACCTGCATGCAATCATGCTAGATGTTGAGCACTACCAGAACCACATCAAGGTAGTGCCCTAGCTGTTAACCTTAATGCTAAAACTATTGGGGTCGGGTTTTTTGGTAGTGACCTATATGTTGACTCTTGTGAGGACCATCCTAAGGATGCTAAGTACCTTAACTGTCATATTAGGTTTTATGTTGAGATGGAGGCCATCTTTGGCCATGCTATGGCCACAGGGAAGCATGCCTTAGGTTCTGGTGAGGCTCTAGGGCAGAACCAAGCTGACAGTGTTGCTGCCAAGGTTGAGGGGGGTAGCTTCAAGTATACTACTAATGCCACTGATGTCCCAAGCAGTAGTAAGGCCACTGAGAAGATGACAGACACTAGTGTGGGCACCAAGTGGAAGAGGGGCACTTTCACTGAGGATGAGAAGCTCCTTCTCATGACCATGCTGATGCAGTTAACAATGTGGCCAATGCACTTAGAGAGACAGGCCCAACCCATGTTGATGCTAGCCTCTACCTTGTTGTGATGGAGAGCCCTGGGTTTAGTGAGGAGGCCCTCATAGTAGCCTACACTTACCTGCTGGACAACAAAGCCTAGGGCAGGGGCTTTGTTGGCATGAGTGACAGCCATAAGGTAATTTGGCTTAGGACCTTCCTAGCCAAGAACTACTTTGTGTAGTTCTTGGCCATTGTTGGGTTGCTCGGGATGAGAGGGGGTTGACTGTAGAGATGTATAGTTCCTCCACCTCCCTCCTCCACTCTCTCTTCTTTTGACTACAGTTGACACACTACACTGTAGACTTTGTGCAGGTAGATTGGCTAACTTGATGTTGTCTTGGAGTTTTATTTTGCTGAGAGGGTGGCTAACTAGTTGGATTTGGTTGTTGGATAGACAACATTTAAGCCCTAGTCTGTTGGGCTGGAACTTGGTATTGTAAGACTTATTTTTGTAGCCTCTGTTGGCTACATTTCTACTATATTGCAATCATGTTTCCTTTGCTGTCAATTTTCTTTTCTCTGATTATTGTCTTTGTCTTGGTGGATCATGAGGGGATGGAATTGGCCTGTGATGCAAAATTACATATGAGGTGGCTGTTGTTATTCTTTGCTATGTGTTTCTTTCATGCCTGCCATCAAACTCTTGTGAGTCATCACTCAGCTGCAACACCAAGTTGTTGCTTGAGATGATGGCACTGAATGATGTCCACAGGAGTTCCATGACAGCCATGAGTTCTTATGTACCAAACACAGCCCCGTTTGGGCGGTTGGTGGCAGTTGGGTTGCCGGCCGGGCTCCCAGGTGGCGTCCAAACAGAGCCACGGCATGGCCTACCTCTCTTGGGCCAGCCAACCAAACATGAGAGGGTGGCCCTCTTTTGCCTGGCTTTGGCTGGCCATGGCCTGGGTGCTAGGCCGGGCTCCCTTCGGCCACCCATCTAAACACGCTGAAACAGACCCTGCGTAGCTAACAGTCACAATTTTGTTTTATGCAATTCGGACTTTCTGATTGGCATTGACGGTTGAGACGGAGTAGCACGAAATAAGATCAATTGACTCGAATCAAGCACGTTCTTGTTGTTGCTTATAACCCAAAGATTTGTCGTAGTAGAGATGCCGCATTATGCTAAGCAAATCGTGCTTTATTTGGCATATTTCATGACTTTATAGACAATTACTCGATTGACGTCATTCATTATGTCATAAAAAATATTCATTATTATTTTTCAACACAAATCTAATGACATCAATTTTATGCTCTTGAAAATTGTCTCAATAAAAAAATTGCCGAGCACTTGTTCCAATGAAACAAAATGCACCTAATTTCAATCGGATTGAGTATATCACAAGCACCACAAGCGACTGGGCAGCAGTTGACATGGAATGATAACGAAGAACAGAAGCAGAATATCAGCCCTTGATTATTTGTATTAACACCAGATGACAACACTTAAAACAAGAATCGAGATATTCAAAGTGTTCACATCACTCCTTGGCTCACACTTGAAAATTGCTCTAGCTAATCTCCTAGCAAGGCCCAAGAACCAAGCACAAAATTAAACTCAGGTCTTAACAAGTTCCAGATACTGATGCACTGTATCTAGTGCGATTTGACATACTCCTGCACTATGTTAAGGCCTTCAGATTCTTCGCCATAGTTTCCAAATGAAGCAGCCGAAAATCAGTTTTTGCCTATTATAGGCCACAGTAGTTGCTTGTAGTGGTACAGTAGGAAATCAATAGTTACCTTGACGACAACACAGACAAACCTTGTTTGCGAGCTATGTCAGCGAGCTTATTCACATTCCAAGCCTTGTCTCGGTAACCAAGATGGTGAAGTTGAGGATTTGTTTGGCCAAAATCCTTGAATGCATCTATTACTGAATCTATTCAAGAAAGTAATGATCATCTCCTCCATTGATGCATTAGGTTTATACTCCTCATCAAGTTGCCCTGAAGCTCCGGGTGTGTCAATTTTAGGTGATGCCCCACGCGGCGACATTACACAAAGAGGTTGCAAGCCCGGTTCAACTTTCAGCCTCTTACTCAAATCACAAGCAAATGATGGAATATCAGAGGAGAGTTTTGGATCACCACCGATAACAGAAGGATTAAGCATATCACCTTATTTTATTCTGGATCTCACTTTCCTGCACGATTTTCATCCCACTTTGTGTCTGTCTTTACCCTGCGACCACCAATCCAGCCAGTTCAATGGCAAGCCGTCTATTTTCCGCTGTTGTGTTGTATGGTAATCCTAGACGACTAAGAGAGTAACCATATGCTCTCTGCAACTATAAAAAAGGTCTGCATGGCGAACAATAAGCTGGAATATGTGAATCATGTTTGGAATTGAATGCCCCTCCTCCACAAGGACTTTCTTGGTGTATCTGATCCATATCGCCAAGCGGCTATCACTAGGAGGAAGTCTTCTCGGAAGGGTAGGCATGAGAATAGCGAGAGCTTGCTTCACCAGTAGCTTATTCTCTGGTTGGCATGTCTGTAGCAGAGTGATGAAGACCTGGGGAAAATGATGTCACATTTGTATCCAGGCATAAGAAAATGACAAGAATACACAATTATTCTAAGAGAATTTGATGTAATACCTGTAAAATAATCTTTTCAGGTGCTTGATAGGACTAAGAAGTGACAAACATTCACAAAGGTCCACTGTTTGATGGAGTTCTCTTCACTCTTCAGATGGTTCCAACCAAATTTTATGAGTTCCTTTCGATGGTGAATCAGATCATTTTGTAGATATTTCAAAAGCAATGTCGCTAGCTGAAGTAGTTCTATCCTCAATGGTTCATAAATGAAGAAACATTTCAACGTATATTTGCTAAGAGTAAAGATAATTTGGCGGAAACCAGGTTTAATATAGTTACCTCTTCTAGAGGATCACCAACAATAGTTTTAATAATTATAGAAGGATTAACAACTTCCCAACCCTGTCAATTTTGGAAAGAATAAGCTACCATTGAAAGTATAAGAATTTGCATGGTAACAACTAAATGATCTTGCCCATATTGTTTTGACTGAAAAATGTTCAGAAAGTGGTTAAGGATAGTTTTCTTCAAACTTGTAGTGTATCCTTAAGCAAGCTAAAAGAACATGTACAGATGATAAGTAAAATAGTCAATAAATACATAAAAAGATTCTCATAAGTCAGAAACAAGAAATGGCATTGCCTCTATGACATAAAATTCCTTGAGAAAGCTATAATCTATATAATTGCAGTACAAGAATATTGATAGCATATCAAAGAGTGCACCAACTTCAGTACGATCATGTCTCAAATAATTCAGGAAGCACTTTATGTTGGAAATATGAGAAATTTACCAAATGATTTTATTAACAGAAATACTAGATAAAGCATGACTAATATAACAGTGATAAAGCAAGTCATGCGATTTGACAAAGAGAAGGTAAACAGCAACTTCACATATGAAATGTAACTAAACACATCTAGAGCAGATAGTATAGCAAGTTGCATATATGAAGTAGAACCTAACACATGTAGGGCAGAAACTAGAGCAAGGAACTGTGGCAGAACGTCTAACAGAAAAAGCATAAACACGTACGGGACAGCAGCAGCACTGGACTTGGGGTCGACGTCCTCTCCAGCCATATCGTCGATGAGGTCGTCGACGTCGGGGAAGAAGTCGTCGTCGGGGAAGTAGTCGTCGGAGTCTGTGATGAAGAAGTCAGTAGTCGTGCGGAGCGCTCCCCAAAAACCTTATCAACCTTCTCCCGCACAGGACTCAAAGAGGTGCGGTTTCGGAGGCCTACTGTCCCGACTCGCGGTGCACGCCGCAAGCCGGGATGAGGAAGACAGCGGTAGCTCAGGGAATAGAACTGGTGGCGAGAGGAAGGAGAAGTTCTGGTGCGTCTCTCTGGGAGGAGCGACCTCTCTTTTATAGGCGCAAGAGTAGGAGGCGAGAGGGCAGCGACGGGAGGCGAAACGAAGAGATGGAGGCGAAGCGAACAGCCAGCAGCCGAAGGGCTGCACCGTTCGCATTCGAACTCCACTTTCGCAAAAATCTTTTCAGCTTCCGTGTGACCTTTCGTATACCCGTAGTGCGTGGCAAAAATTTAGATATCGGCTCGGCTCATTCCCGCAACCCGCGGTGCGGCGCGTCGTGACGAGGCGTGGCGAGGCGGGCGGCGGAGGAGGAGCGCGCGTGGATATCCCTCTTGTTCCCATGCTCGTACAAGTGGGGAAAGAACCTCCCTTATAAGGAGGTCCAACTCCCACTCAACTAGCAATGTGGGACTAAACTTTAGTAGTATCCCTTGCCTTGCACAAATGGGCTATGTGGGCCTCTAGGATTTATTAGGAATTTCTGAAATAGTTATTGGGCTGCTCAAAATAGACTAAATTCCAGCAATCCCCCACCAGATCCCAGAGGCACACAAAAATTTGCCTTTGGTTCCAAAACACTGTTTTATATACCGGTACTGCAGTGGAGACTGTTAAGTTGAACTTCCACCTAGAACTCTATGCTACACTAGTAAGCAACTTGAACAGTGGACTGGGCCTTGAACTGCAAGTTTTCTGCGAATCTAGCTTCACATAAAGCCTTGACCGATACGTGGCTACCGTGGGTCTTCCCCGCGGGTGGAGCTTATGCGTCATACTCCGTGACCTTTCATGAGTTTACTAGAGAGAACCCTACTCTCATAGATTGCGACGTTTGACAATCAGACTCATATAGGTGTGTTCTTCAAAAGATGTTCTGCAGGATAACATCTCTACTTAAATAAGCCACTTAGAACACATTAAGATATACATTAACCTGCCATGTAGATTAGGAGAGTATTGCATCTTCATGGAGTGGTATTGTGAATAGTAAGGATACTCTCCTCTCAGTTGACCAACAGCTTGTCTTCCACATCTAATTCACGGGATCTCCGATCACAAAGAATAGGTTACCACTATGAACAACTCATATTGTGGGTCTCATACCCATCTCCCTCGATGCATTATCTATCACATTACGTGATAGACCCTTAGTAAAAGGATCTGCCAGATTTTTAGACGTTTGGATATAATCCAACGCAATAACTCCGGAGTTTTTCATTTTCCTGACAGACTTTAACCTTCTTTGAACGTGTCTTGATGACTTCATGTTATCCTTTGAGCTGCTCACTTTCGTGATCACAGTTTGATTGTCGCAGTTCATAAGGACACCCGGTACAGGTTTCTCAACAACCGGTAAGTCATTCAAGAGCCGGCGAAGCCAATCTGCTTCAACCGTAGCTGTATCTAGTGATGTGAGTTCTGCTTCCATTGTTGACCTCGTTAAGATGGTCTGCTTGCAAGACTTCCAAGAAACAGCGCCACCTCCATGAGTGAATACATAACCGCTCATGGCCTTTATCTCATCAGCATCTGAGATCCAGTTCGAGTCACTATACCCTTCAAGCACCTTTGGATGCCCGGTGTAGTGAATTCCATAATTTGCAATGCCTTTCAAATAACGCAAAACTCTCTCTAGAGCTTTCCAATGCACATCTCCTGGTTTTGAGACAAACCGACTCAGTTTGCTAACAGCAAAAGAGATGTCAGGTCTTGTAGCACTTGCTAAGTACATAAGCGAGCCAATAATCTGAGAATATTTCAATTGATTTCTGGCAATTCTTCGATTCTTTCGAAGTAACACACTGGCATCATATGGTGTTGGAGAGGGCTTGCAGTCACTATAGCCAAAGCGACTCAAGATCTTTTCCACATAGTGAGATTGAAGCAATGTAATCCCACCATCATCGTCTCTCAACAACTTGATGTTCAGAATGACATCAGCCACTCCTAAATCCTTCATCTCAAAACAACGATATAGGAAATCCTTGACCTCCTTAATAACATTCAGATTTGTTCCGAAAATCAGTATGTCATCAACATACAAGCACAGGATAACTCCCTCGCCCCCACCATGGCGATAGTACACACATTTGTCAGCTTCGTTCACAACAAAGCCTGCAGCTGTTAAAGTTCTTTCAAACTTCTCATGCCACTGTTTGGGTGCTTGCTTAAGTCCGTACAAAGATTTCAGCAACTTGCACACTTTCCCTTCCTGACAATCTAGTACAAACCCATCTGGTTGTTCCATATAAATTTCCTCGTCCAACTCTCCATTTAGGAAAGCAGTCTTAACATCCATTTGATGAACGAGAAGACCATGCGAGGCAGCTAGTGAAAGTAGAACTCGAATACTGGTCAGTCGAGCCACAGGTGAGTAAGTATCAAAGAAGTCTTCACCTTCCTTTTGGGTATAACCCTTGGCCACGAGCCGAGCCTTGTACTTTTCAATAGTACCATCAGGCCTAAGCTTCTTCTTGAATACCCATTTGCATCCTATAGGTTTGCACCCATAAGGACGATCAATTATCTCCCAGGTTTCATTCGCCAAGATGGAATCCATCTCGCTACGAATCGCTCCCTTCCAGTAGTCAGCATCTTCAGATGCATAGGCCTCTAAAATAGAACTGGGAGTGTCATCTATAAGATACACAAGAAAATCATCACCAAAAGACTTTGCAGTCCTCTGTCTCTTGCTCCTAGTAGGAACTTCATTGTTCTCTTCCACAGGACTTTCAAAGTGTTCCATCGAAATGGCAGGTTCGGTAATTGTAACTGGTTCCTGATTCGATGAACTAGGCATCTCCTGATTAGATGAGGTAGCCATATCCTTCATGGGAAAGATATCTTCAAAGAAAGTCGCATCATTCGACTCCATGATCGTACCGACATGCATGTCAGGTACCTCAGATTTTACAACCAAGAATCTATAGCCAATGCTATGAAAAGCATATCCCAGGAAAACACAATCCACAGTCTTTGGTCCAAGCTTCCGCTTCTTTGGAATTGGAACATTGACTTTCGCTAAACAACCCCATGTTTGCAGATAAGAGAGTTTTAACCTTTTCTTCTCCCATTCCTCGAATGGAGTTATCTCTTTGTTCTTTGTGGGGACTCGGTTCAGGACATGACATGCTGTCAATATCGCCTCCCCCCACCATGCCTTGGAGAGACCCGATGTGTCTAACATGGCGTTAACCAAATCAGTTAGAGTACGATTCTTTCTTTCGGCCACCCCATTTGACTGAGGTGAATAGGGAGGCGTCCTCTCATGGATTATACCGTGTTCCGCACAAAAAGCATCAAATTCATTGGAAAAATACTCTCCACCACGGTCGGACCTAAGCCTCTTGATTTTTCGATCAAGTTGGTTTTCCACTTCAGCTTTATAGATCTTGAAAAAGTTCAAAGCCTCATCCTTAGATTTCAGAAGATACACACGGCAGTATCTAGTGGAGTCATCAATTAACGTCATGAAATATTTCTTTCCACCTTTTGTCAAAACACCATTCATTTCACATAGATCTGAATGTATGAGCTCTAGTGGTGCAAGATTTCTCGTTTCCGCAGTCGTGTGAGACTTACGAGGTTGCTTAGCTTGCACACACACACTTGACACTTAGATCCCTTGACAGTGGTGAAACTAGGGATTAAGTTCAACTTCGCTAGTCGCGACATGCAACCAAAGTTAACATGACAAAGTCGTGAATGCCACACATTGGATTCACTATTGTTGCAAATATGATTAACAACTTTATTGCAAACGTTTGATAAGGATAAACGAAACAGGCCTCCTGACTCATAGCCTTTACCAACAAAGGTTCCATACTTGGATATTACAAATTTATTCGACTCAAAGACAAGCTTGTAGCCATCTCTACACAGAAGAGATCCGCTAACAAGATTTTTATTGACGGAGGGGACATAATGCACGTTCTTCAGCCGCACGATCTTCCCCAAAGTAAACTTCAGATCGACTGTGCCTACACCATGAACAGAAGCACTTGAACCGTTGCCCATCAGCACGGTTGAAGTCCCTGCGGTCTGATAAGACGAAAACATGGAAATATCACTGCATACATGCACATTAGCACCCGTGTCAATCAACCATTCAGGAGAATGACATACTGAAAGAATAGTGGGAAATATACCATACCCAACATCCTTCATGTCAGTGTCTCCAATGACAACATTAGCGGTCTTGCCGCCTTTCCCAGGATGACGCTTGTCATAGCGATTAGGGCAACTAGGAGCCCAATGATCAGGATCCCCCACACACATGACAAGCACCTTTCTTCTTGCCATTCTTCTTATTGAAGTTCGTGTGTTGCACAGCCTTGTTCTTCCCATCAAACTTTGCTTTACCATCAAACTTGCCCTTGTTCTTGAACTTGTGGGGCTGGAAGTTCTGCTTCTGTACCACATTGGCACTAGATCCTCCCTCAATACCTCGAGCACGTGTGTCCTTTGCTCTCGCCTTTTCTTCCACATCAAGAGTGCCAATGAGATCCGGGACGGAAAACTCCTGCCTCTTATGCTTCAGCAAGGTAGCAAAGTTCCTCCATGAAGGAGGAAGCTTAGTGATGATACCTCCGGCAACAAACTTGTCCGGCAGCGTACAACTGAAGTGCTCAAGTTCTCTAGCAAATGACTGTATCTCATGAGCTTGCTCAACCACGGAGCGCTCTTCAGTCATCCTGTAATCATAGAATTGCTCCATGATGTACAGCTCAGTGCCAGCATCCGAGACCCCAAACTTGGCCTCGAGTGCATCCCACATATCTTTTCCATTATCAATTGACGCATAAGCATCAACTATGTTCTCACCAAGAACACTCAAGAGAGCAGCTTTAAACAGAGTATCCATTTTCTGAAAAGTTTGTGCTTGTTGAGCATCAAGCTCTCCTTCCGGTTTGCCGAGAGTGGCGTCATAGCAACTCATGGTTTGAAACCATAAGACTGCTCTCATGCGCCACCTCTTATAGTGGATACCCTCAAACATAGGAGGTCTCATGGAAGCAGCAAAACCACTTGGGGTAAATTGCCTATAATAAGGTTTTTGGATTGTTGGAAATATGAGCAATTTACCAAATGATTTTATTAACAGAAATATTAGATAAAGCATGACTAATATAACAGTGATAAAGCAAGTCATGCGATTTGACAAAGAGAAGGTAAACAGCAACTTCACATATGAAATGTAACTAAACACATCTAGAGCAGACAGTATAGCAAGTTGCATATATGAAGTAGAACCTTACACATGTAGGGCAGAAACTAGAGCAAAGAACTGTGGCAGGACGTCTAACAGAAAAAGCATAAACACGTACGGGACAGCAGCAACACTGGACTTGGGGTCGACGTCCTCTCCAGCCATGTCGTCGATGAGGTTGTCGACGTCGGGGAAGAAGTCGTCATCGGGGAAGTAGTCGTCGGAGTCCGTGATGAAGAAGTCAGTAGTCGCGCGGAGCGCTCCCCAAAAACCTTATCACCCTTCTCCCGTACAGGACTCAAAGAGGTGCGGTTTCGGAGGCCTACTGTCCCGACTCGCGGTGCACGCCACAAGCCGGAATGAGGAAGACAGCGGTAGCTCAGGGAATGGAACTGGTGGCGAGAGGAAGGAGAAGTTCTGGTGCGTCTCTCTGGGAGGAGCGACCTCCCTTTTATAGGCGCAAGAGTAGGAGGCGAGAGGGCAGCGACGGGAGGCGAAACGAAGAGACGGAGGCGAAGCGAACAGCCAGCAGCCAAAGGGCTGCACCGTTCGCATTCGAACTCCACTTCTGCAAAAATCTTTTCAGCTTCCGTGTGACCTTTCGTATACCCGTAGTGCGTGGAAAAAATTTAGATATCGGCTCGTTCCCGCAACCCGTGGCGCGTCGTGGCGAGGCGAGGCGAGGCGTGGCGTGGCGAGGCGGGCGGCGGAGGAGCGCGCGTGGATATCCCTCTTGTTCCCATGCTCGTATAAGTGGGGAAAGAATCTCCCTTATAAGGAGGTCCAACTCCCACTCAACTAGCAATGTGGAACTAAACTTTAGTAGTATCCCTTGCCTTGCACAAATGGGCTAAGTGGGCCTCTAGGATTTATTAGGAATTTCTGAAATAGTTATTGGGCTGCCCAAAATAGACTAAATTCCAGCACTTTATAAGCCGCTTGCTTTCCATCACCTGTTTAGAGAGCGATATTACTAAAACTCAGGCATTAAAAGATACATGCATACGGTGTGGTAAGAAGCGAAGTGCAAATATTGGGTATGAAAGCGACATAAAACTTCCATGATGGCAGTTTTGTGTAAAGGAGTGGACACATACTAAATATGCAGGAGCCAATTGCCAGGGTATTAAGCGTTTGAATGTACCAGGTATTAAGCTTTTGCATATACCATGATTAAATTGCATATGATACACAAGTCTTTCGATACATAAGATACACGAGCCGTTGGATGTACCACGATTAAATTCCATATGCTACAAGTACAAACAGATTGTAAAGCATTTCAATTAACTGTTTCATATACCAGGATGCAGTTTAAGATTGTCAATACGCCACTAGTGAAATGCATAAGTAACTTGGAGAAGTTTTTGCGAATGGAATAAAGAGCGAAACAGAAAACAAGGGCATTAGAGACTTGGCTAACTTACGGCCGGCCGTGTTATAGTCTTACGGTACGGCCTTGCCGTTTTAGGTAAGAATACCATTATTGTATTCTCTTTTATTGGCAAGATGCTATTTAAGGCTGTATGTTGGCGCTTGCAGCAGGAAATTTCCCCGCCCTCGCGGCTTGCGAGCCCAGGCCCAGATACGAGCACGAATTATAGGAACAAAAGGCAAATCTGTCTCGGAAAAATGATTTTAGGTGCTGCATGTATATGTTCATAAAAAAAGAAAAAAGCAAATTTGCATCCGCAGCTTTTAAAAAAAAAACCCACAACATTTACATCTAGTCCCTAGGAAAAACATAGGTTTGCACATTCTTCTCTATACATGGCACATATCTTGTTTCTCTGTTCGACTGTACATAGTCTGCATATGTATACCGCTATGTAGTCTGCCAGCAGGTATGCTAGCCAGAGGAGGGTCCTTGGGATGATGGAGATGTTTTGCCGTCGCATCCTAGCGAAAATAAGCAGGGACACTTGCAGCATGAAGCTAACAAGCACTAGGATTTGGAGCCCCCAACCGGTCCATAGGCGCACCACTTCAGCCATCAGTGACCACTGAATGCACACGAGAATCATCATATTATAAACAAAATAGTAAAAATACATACATATATTTCCTTCAAAAGAAGTACACAAGCAACCAGAGAGATAATATTACAGCCAACAGGACAGTCAATTAGACTAGTAGTAAAATTGCCTGAATACATGTGATATACTAATGGATGTACACACATATACAATTTTCTACCATGATGGCCTCTAGGGAATCTATTTATAACTAATTAACTATTTGAGAAATATGGTGCCATTTAATTAATTGTTGGTGTACATAGTTCCTGGTTTGTAAGTTTTTCCTATATCTACACCGTTTAGATGTAGCCATGATTTATAAGTTTTCCTATATCTACCACATATATTCCATAGCAACAATCCATAGAGCTAATCACGCGAGTCACTTGTGCTGACTGATGTGCTTGGCTAGTAATTTTCCTACAACTAATGCTTCACCCAAATATGCTGTACAATTCTATGTTTGTAGACGCACAAAATACTCTACTAGCTAGTAGTCTCTCCCTAATAATAATAAACCAGCTATCGCTTCTGGTCTGCTTAGCGTCGCTGCAATTTTACAGAAAAGTCCCTCTGTTATTTATAATTCAACCCGATGTCCTTTTTTGAGTGACTACGTGAGATAACTTTCATTTTTTCAGAAACGTCCATGTAGTTTAGTACATTCAACCCGCAGCCCTCGAATCATACATCACGGCATCACGCCACGATCCCCTTCCTGTCCCCCACGCACGGGTGGTCGCCGCCGCCGAAATCCACGCCGGGAGAAGAGGTATCCATCCCTTGGACGCCTTCCTCTCCCTCAAGCCTCGACCTCGCCGGCAGCCCTCCTCCCGTCCCAAGTCCAGGAGACGCATGGGAACGGCGGCGGTGGCGAGGCGTCTCGCGCTCACAGACACCCCCACCCTACGCCCGCTCGTGCGCGCTGCCCTGCGAGGTTTAAGGCATCGCGCCTGCTGCGCTCCCCTGTGGCGATGATGTGGCTTACTGCTGCCATACAGCGCCTCATCGAGGAGTAGAGCAGCTGCCCCATGCCAGCCAAGATCTTCCAGATCCTCTCCACCCAGCCACCGTCATTGCATGAGGACTTTAACGAGTGGTCACCAAGAAGCTTCCCCAAATCCTACAAGAGGCTCAGGTAAGAATACATACGTACATTAACCTCAATATCTACTTGATTAATTCAGTTATCACACTTTCCTTTTGAACCAATATATGCACTTTCAGTTGAGGACACTCATCTTGCTAATTAAATTGTGTGGAAAATCTTACATGGGCAGTTTAATTGTGTGATTGCTGAGTGGTCCAGTCAGTAGTGCTTCTATAAGCAAGGGAATGATAGAATGATGCACGATTCTGCAGGTTAGACGAGCCGCTGACAAAGACACACCTCTATTCTGAATTTTTACATGCGAAGATGGACCATCAGCTACAGAATATGTTGGCTAACCTCTCACAGGTTGCTAACAAATTTTTTCTTATTGTCATCTTGGTAATTGACATTGGTGGTATTGTCTTTTAGTTCAGCAGAAAGTTGTTCAAGTGAAAATTCAGAGGAACATGTGGAACAAAAGACATGGTATAAAAAGGAAAGGAAAGACTAAACAGTACAATGATGCAGGTTCAGGTTTCATATGTTGTCTTCGCTGCCTCATGAATATGCTAGCATGGTTGTCTTCTAGATTATGCACATGTCTTTGTTTGCCATATACTGTCGACGCATTGTGTAGTATGTACTAATTCGAGGGAGACTGATCTCATATTGTTCACTCTTTAGAATTAGTATTTATAAGTTTTTGTGTGGTTTTAGCACCTCAGTTAAGAAATAAATATTAGCCTTCTCTAAAGAGGTTTGTTGCCTTGCTTTTTAACCTTTTCCCCTGTTCAAATTGTCAGATGATGGCTACAGATATGGACACCTGTATACATATGGGATGTTTCCCCCGTCAATGCCGTCCTTTAATCCAGTTAATGATGCTGAAGTTTTCAATGGCTTTGGCACCGCATACATATAGGTTCCTCCGTCAATGGCTCAATGCTGTCCTTTAATCCAGTTAATGATGCTGAAGTTTTTAATGGCTTTGGCATGCAAAGCCATCCAAATGTGGAAAATAGATCTCTTGGTTGCAATGAGGGAGTTGTATATGAAGAAGCTCTACAGGTATATAATGTTACGAGTCACTGTAGAAATAGTATATGCTTAATTGCCTGGTTACTTTGATCGAAATCTAATTACTATGGATGGTAAACAGAACTTTTATGCAGCATATCAGTCAAGAAACAAAGGAAGAAGATCTGTCTCAAGGTGCGTCGGTTCGGCGATGGGTCTCTGTTAGGCATGAACTGAGCTATCAATAATTTGTATATGTTTAGTCTGTTAGTACAATTTGCCAGGTTATTTGGAGAAGGGAAACCAGTAGAAACAATTATAATTGATAAAAAATGCATGGTTGCATGTGCTTTCTCTTTACACTAAGCAATGGATAAATATTCCAGCTTTATTTTTCCTTTTGTATTTGCCTTTTTTTTCTTGGTGGCTAATCTATAACTACCCTGTAGTAATCACTTTCTCTTTTTACATCAGCAGGATTTAATCGATGGAGTTCCGCTGCTAAAGGACGTGAGAGGCAGTCCCATCATTGGAAGTTTACTGTTTGAATCACAAGGATCTGGGATTACATAAGCACATACTTTACTGAATTCTATAGTTCTATTCGTTGGCACATCGGCTGATCAGTTTTGAGGTAAAGCGAAGTTGTTATCCGAAAAATACTTACCTACTTAAAGAAGGTCCAAATAGAAAAAATGTTGGTTTTCAGGTATGCTAGCATTCAAATCTACTTCGGACACCAGATCACACATCAAAATTTTGAGACCTGAAATGATAGCTTTAGAAGAAGGGTATCAAAATAGATTCATGGTCTCTTTGCTTAGTTCTATGCTTCTCAAAATGCTTTAGTATATGCCCATACTATCATAGTACGAATTGTTCTGTGAGCAGTTTCCTTTGTCTACCATCAGGGATAGTAATTCATCCGGTAATCTGATATGTATATGTTCTGCATTTCTGACTGAAATAATGGTAAGTTTGGCTTTGGCAATTGGTGTGTGTAGTTTTTTCAGTTGATATAATTTGATCATGCTGAAGGCAAGAATACATCATGGTTACTTCACGTAGCTTAAAGGGTCTGGGTCAGTGTTAAATGTGAAATAGCTTCACCGGGCAAGTTGTTTCACTTCTTTACATTCAAGAGTTAAACCAGGGACGAAGCACAATCAGACACTCTGTTTTTGCAAAATATTTTCTACCTTCCTCTGTCGTTGAAGTGTATTGGCTTTCTTTCTTACAATACAAAACTGAAAAGTATTGTTTATTAAGATGTCAGCTTTTTGTTCGTGCAAAAAAACTTCAGAAGTGTCGGCTCATCGGGTCTTCAAAAAATACAACATGGAACTTCAGCTTGCAACAGCTGTACCCCTCACCACTCTCCCAGCTTAGTGATCTCGCACAACCTTTCTCTCATGATGAAATATACCAAGCTTTCCTCTCTATGAACACCAATGCTAGTCCCGGACCAGATGGCTTTGGACCAATCTTCTTCAGAAAATACTGGAATGATATCAAACAACTCATCCTAGCATTCTTCTCTGCCTTCCATGATCAAACCGCTTCTTTAGAACGATTCAACCGGGCCTACATGGTTCTCCTTCCAAAATCTCAAGCCCCAACAACCCCAGACGCATTCAGACCCATATCCCTTCAAAACTGCACGCCAAAAGCAGTTGCCAAAGTCCTCACCAATAGAGTAAAACCCATCATCCCACTGCTCATCCACTACGACCAGACTGGCTTCCTTCATGGGCGCAACATTGCTGAAAATTTTATATACGTTGCGGACATCCTCAGTGCATGTCACAACCGCAGAGCCCCGACCATGATCTTCAAGCTTGATTTCAGGAAAGCTTTTGACTCCATATGCTGGTCCTCCCTCATACAAATCTTACAAGTACGTGGCTTTCCCTCGGACTTCTGCTCTTGGATACAAAATATCCTTCTCACCGGGAAAACAGTTGTTCTTTTAAATGGCGTTCCAGGTTCCTGGATTCAATGCAAATGTGGCCTACGCCAAGGTGACCCCTTCTCGCCCTACTTATTCATCATCGTTGCTGATGTCCTGCAATGTCTAATCGCAAAAGCGTTTCAAGCCAACATTCTCTGTCACCCTTTAAGGCCTAACGAACCTCCCGTAACACTTCAGTACGCCGACGATACTCTGATAATTGCTGCGGCCAGCGATGCCGCCACCATCATCCTCAAAAACACCCTTCATGACTTTGCTCTTGCTACGGGGCTAGTCATCAACTTCCAAAAAACGGTTCTTCTCACCATCGCCACCGACTCCCCCATGCAAAACAGCATTGCCGCTGCGATTGGTTGTTCCTTATCCTCCTTCCCGCTAGTGTATCTAGGTCTACCACTCTCCCCCACCAAACTGCCCCTCACAGCTTTCGACCCGATCATAGACAACTTTCGAAAATTTCTCTTCGGTTGGGTGGCACGCCTGCTCTCTCGAAGGGCACGTCTCACCCTGCTAACTGCGGTTCTTGACTCCTTAACAGTTTATTTTATGTCCATCTTTCGCTTACCAAAATCGATCATAGCCAAACTGGACGCCATCCGGAGGGCTTTCTTCTGGTCTAATGAGACAACCTGCACTGGCGCGAGCTGCTTGGTCGCGTGGAAAAACGTTTGCAAACCTAAAGTTACTTGTGGTCTAGGCATTAAAAATCTGGAAGTTCAAAACCGCTGCTTGCTTATGAAATTCTCCTCCAAAATTCTTCAACACCCAAACATCCCCTGGACCCAATGGTACCACCACCAATACCCTCTCGGCATTGCCGCAAAAACCTCAAAACCCTCCTTTCTCTAGAAGATCATCAACAACAACTTGCCACTGCTAATTGAGCACTCCTTTGTGCTCACATACAATGGTCTTTCCACCTTCTTTTGGCTTGATGAATGGTTACTACAAGCTCCACTACAAAAAGTTTTCCCAAACCTCTTCTCACACTCCATTGATGATAAGGTTTTAGTGGCTACTATTTGGCAAAAGAGCTTGTTGGCGAACCTACGGAACCGTCTATCTAATGCTGCTGCTCGCGAGTTGGATTGTGTGCTGTTGTTGTTGCAGGATTTCCAGCAGGCGGACCAACCTGTCGAAAGGTCGCTCACCCACGGCCTACCGTTCTCTGCCAAGAACGCCTACTCCTCCATTCTTGCTGATGAGGACACAGACCCCTACCATGACTTTGTCCGGGCCTCCAAAATCCCGATCAAAGTCAAGATCTTCGCCTGGCTCCTCTTCCGGGACCGCCTAAACACGAAGGCTAGCATGTTTCACAAACACATTGCACAATCTGCTGCATGTCCGCGCTGTCAAGACCCTCATGAAGACGCGATCCACCTCATCTCCAACTGTTCTTACGCTGCTCAGGTCTGGTCCTCCTTGGGACTGCCAGCCCCGACCTCCCTTGCTGCGCTGCTACAACACCCAGAGCTTCATGGCCTCGATCCCAATATCTGGCCAACGGTGGCTCTGACTATCTCTTGGAAGCTGTGGGACTCCAGAAACGCGTTGGTCTTCAGAAACGAGGATCACTCTCACAGAACCACGATTCGGAACATTGTTGCTGATTTCTCTCTATGGGTTTTTCGGTTCAAAAAGAAAGAAGACAATATCTCCGCTAGACAGTGGCTTTACTTCCTCTCTTCAGTTGTGCCCTGATAAACATGTTGTAATTCAACTACTATGGTGTTTCTCGTTCCCTCATTTTGAGTGGTAATATATTCAGGTGGGGAAGCTCTCCCCCCCGGTGACCGTTCAAAAAAAAAGTATTGTTTAATAAACTATAATCGAATTTTTCTAAGGTGGAGATGAGAAAATTTTTGAACAAGATAGAACACTCAGTATGGTATCTGTGTTTCTTAATCAAGGTCCTGAATTTAGCTTGATGAACTATCAATTCAAATAGATCAAAGAACAATGGTTATAACTTTAGTAGGGCATTCTGTCCTGGAAATACAATTGTTGATAGATCTGCTTTCCTGCGATCAAGAGACAAAGAAAACTGGAACGAAGCAATCCTGTTACTGAATTTTTGTATATATATACGTGCGTCATCCCTCAAGAGAACTCTTAGTCAGAGTCGAACTCTGCATCGTCTCCGCCTTCCCTAACCCCTCTCATAAATATCGTCTTCGGTGGCTTGGGGGAGAGGAGCGGAGTGGGGTTTGGATCCCGTGGATGCGGACGAGAGAAGCAAAACATTGATGCCGGCGGCAAGGGTCTTCCCGAGACTCCGAACGTGCTGCTTGACAGAGCCTGGACATGTGCAAGGGAGGCTCGCCGCCGTCGGGATCCGGCCACCACGGGCTCCCAGCGTCAGATCCGTAGGTACCGGAACCAATCTTGCAGCCACCGTTGGTTTCTCTCGGAGCAAGTGCCGCCATTGGGATCCGGCTACCACGAGCTCCCCAGGGTTGGATCCGTCTGTCCTGGAGCCGACCCTGCGCCCTGTGCTCCTTTTTCTCGGAGCAAGCAAGCGACTGACGCAGCAGCGGCACGAGGGAGCGAGCTCTGCCTTGAGGTGCCACTGGGGCAGACAACCACAAGCTCCTCCACCACCATCTCCTCCCGGCCTCCCCTACCCGGGTTCATCTGCTCATCTGCACCGTCATGGCGGCTAGCATCAGTACCTCTATCCTCCTCACCAGTTACGTCACACACCGATATCAATAGGGACTGTACCTTGCTTCATTCCGACGCGTGGAGGCTGGCCTCCTCGCCCACCCCGTACTGCACTGCTGCAAGGTCTGCATTGCTCAAAATTCTCTCTCTACACCTGCTCTCCCTCTATACCTATAGCATGGCATGCTAAAGAACTTGATCAATTCCAAAAAATATTCAGTTTCTACATTACAAGTTGGTGTATGCCACATGTTAGATATTTTTTCCTACAATAACCTAAACTTCCTTTTCATAATGGCAGGACAAACCAACCCAGGAGGAGGTAAATAATGTAGTCAAGCAAACGCACATAGTACTATAGGGTCTGATCACTTCCTGTGTGTACATTGGTACTGAGTTAATGCATGCCATCCAACTCATGCATCATATATAAGTGATGGCATGCTGTTGCTGAATTGTGAACCATACATCTACAAAGAAAATCATGGGAAACTTCCTTCCGTGTAAATTGTGTTTGTACAGATCAACTGCAGCTGTGTATGTATTGCTGAATATTTATGATATGCAGAGGGTTGTACACACATATTTTCAAGGGGAGTAAAAGGGCAGTTGTTGTCAACCTGCTTGTGCTCTATAACAGACTTGCTTACTAATCGTGTTGGAGGATGCCGATGCTGCCATAA
The DNA here is from genome assembly GCF_002162155.2 of Triticum dicoccoides. Taxonomy (NCBI): domain Eukaryota; kingdom Viridiplantae; phylum Streptophyta; class Magnoliopsida; order Poales; family Poaceae; genus Triticum; species Triticum dicoccoides. The sequence goes on along the minus strand of NC_041388.1, from coordinate 714,556,193 downwards.
ACATGTCTATGATTTAATGACCTGCATCCCAGCTCAAATCTTGTGCCTCCATTGATTTTATTGTTTTTGCATAGCTTCTGAAGGTCAATGTAGCCAGTGAGTGTGCCCTCGAAATCAACGTCCTTCATATTAGCATCGTCGAAGGTTGGTCCTGACAAGATGGCATTCTTAAAGATTGCAGCTTTGGCATCAGCTTTTCAAAAAGAATTGAGGGCTTTCGGCTTTTCCAAAATTGGCAGCGTTCGTGAAGCTCGTGCCTGAAAGTATTTCGAAGAGAAGTGTCTATCTTCATGTTCATAATGAAACATGCTTGGAGCAAAGTTATATCTCAAAGGGTTTGTATTTGGGAGAAATCACAACAATACACTGTGGTGAATAAACAAGCATTTTATGTCTGTCTATGATCAATGTAAGGGTACATATGAAAGGGTCAGTATTTGGAAGCAATGAAAACAATGAACAAAGCAGTGTGGTATAAAACCAATTAACATGTGTAGTTATGTTTCTGTTACCTTTGAAACATGCACCAACAGCATAGGCCTTGAAAAATGACAACTTCTATCAACTTAGCACCTTCAAACTTTGCGTCCAACATAAAAGCCGCAGATAGAGTCTTGCCTTTCAGATTATCTTTATCGTTTGCAAAATTATAGAACCGGAGATGGTACTACACACCTACACCCCAGTTGCTTGACCAACCGTGTTACCATAAAATCCAGCCTCACATCTCTTTGGATTGGTTGATGGTAGAGGCAACCTCCAACAACCATAGCAATCAGGGAATAATGTTAAATCAGAAAAGATTTTCTACTTGACAAACTCATGATCTTTCATATAGTAGCTTGGATGGTTAAATTGGAGCCAGAAATTGCTGCCCATCAACTTCAGGTACAACTGTTCTTCAATATTCAGTAGTCTGTATGCATGTTGGTTAAGAAACTTCAGGTTTGATATTTTGTTAGTACATCTCTCAACTTACTTGGAATATTCTATTAGTGTAAACCCATGTGATATTTTGTTCAAGCATATCCACAAAATCACACACTTCTGACTTATTTTCCTAAGCGGACGAGTTTTCTTTCAATATTACGTGACCAAGTGAAAATGGAACACAATTATACATTTTAATTGGACTCTAGCATTTGCTCAGTACCGTTGTGCTACACTTACTGTATTCTCCCGTTGCAACGCATGGGCACTTTTTCTAGTATGATTTAAGCATATTTTTGATAGACGACAAAGGATTTGCAGTGGAGGTAGATGTTAAACTTGTAAGCGAGATTCACCTTAAATTAACGGAAGAAGAGACGAGCGAGGCTTACTCCCACGTAGCAATCAGAAAAATATAGGAGGAACACTTAATTTGGATGCTTTGGTTGATATATAAGCAACTTTGTAAGCTGCTGACGGATCTGGTCCCTTGCCCAGTCCATAAGCCTCTCCATTGCTTCTCTTTGAAGGGAAAAAAGCACTAGCTTTAGGGCATCTACAGCAACAAATTTGGCCCCTCAAATGCCTGTGGACGCGCCTGGTCAGCGTCCGAGCATGTCCGCTTTGACTCCCTATTTTTTCATTCATGTAGCCATGTTTCTCACTTTTTTCTTATATGTCCAGTCACATGCACGTGATTGGTGGAGAAGGAGAGAGAGAAAGAAAAAAATAATAAAGAAAGAAAACAGATACTCTATGGGGGGCCCAATCCTATGTGACAGATGCAGGATCACTGACCAGGCACGCCTGGGCACTCCTCATGCTCATCCCATATATGAGATGAATATGAGGGCTGCCGGACAGCCGGACATTTAAGGAAGCTTTGAGGGGTCCGGTTGAGTCAACTTTTGCTTCTCTCTCCTATCTGGTCGGTGGTTCCCGCGTCCGCCCGGTCAATTTGAGGAGTCCGACTGTGATGCTCTTACCCATATATAATTAGTTGGATAATTCGCTTGGGCTTTGGACGATTCCTCTTGGGAGCAATGTATCAAAGGCTGCTGAGGGGTCTGGTTCCTTGCCCAGTCCAGGGGTAAGGTATAAAAGCACTAGCTACCTTACTTTACCCATATATAATTAAGTCCAGGGGTAAGGTATAACAGCACTAGCAGCATTGCTTTACCCATATATAATTAGTCCAGGGGTAATTAATCCGCTTGCGCTTTGGACGATCCCAACCTTTGCTTTTGCTTTTGCTTTTGTTGCTGCAGAAACTTAGGCCTCTGCACCGAAGTGCACATAGCCCAAAAGTTTATACATTGATGCACCTGAAGGGTGCTTAGAGCATGGTTAATAATACAGTCAACGATCGGCTAAAAGAAGTTGTCATGTCATCTACAACCAACCTCTTAATCGGCATGTACATTAGTAAGTTTTAAATATGTACTAGTTTATCAATACACTAGTGGAAAACAGGGCTTTGGTCCAAGCCGGGGCAGCCTATTAGTCTCGGTTCAGTCACGAACCGAGACCGTAAAGCCAGAGGGCCGGCCGGGCCTCATGGGGCATTAGTCCCGGTTCGTCTGGACCCTTTGGTCCTGGTTCCAGACAAGAACCGAGACCAATGGGCCTCTCTCCTGGCCCAGAACCATTGGTCCGGTTTGTGGTCGGAACCGAGACCAAAGGGGTCTTTTAGTCCCAGTTCCAGCCACGAACCGGGACCAATGAGATGCCTATATATACCCCCTCGCCAGCGAGCAGAGCACTCCACACTGCTTTGTTTTTCGGCCGGCGAGGGGAGAGCTTTGTGGTGCTCTAGCTCACCTCCTATGCACATGAGGTGTTCGATGAAATGCCCGAGCCACACTTAAGCTTTCTCCTCTCGAAGCTCCTTGTCCAAACTTCATTTTCCTCAAGATTTGTCTAGGTTTGGCAGTCCGTCCTGTCCCGTCCCGTCCTCACCGCCGTCGATCGCCCGCACTGATCTCGTCGCCGTCACCACTGTGGTGAGCCTCTTGATCTTATCTTCTTTCTAAAAGAAAAAAGTTCTTAAGTGTATGATTTAGATAGATACTTGTGTAATTTTCTTACTATTATTATTGATTGTTATTATATAGTGCGATAGTTTTGGTATCTGCCTCCATCAGTCCTCGTCCTGTCTATGATTCGGATGTGGTATCTATTATCTTTTATAACTATTTGGTTCATTTATTGTTTATGACAATTATGCCGACCAACGTGACATCGATTTTTTATCTAGGAGGTATGTGAACCGGAAATTCCAACCGACCATATTATCGAGAAGATGGTTCCTGCCAAGGTGATGTGGTATGCTCCTATAATACCACAGTTGAAACGTCTGTTCACAAACAAAGAGCATGCCAAGTTCATGCGATGGCACAGAGAGGACCGTAAGAAAGACAGGAAGTTGAGAGCACCTGCTGATGGGTCGCAGTGGAGAAAAATCGAGAGAAAGTACTGGGAGGAGTTTGCAGGTGACGCAAGGAACGTATGGTTTGGTTTAAGCGCGGATGACATTAATCCTTTTGGGGATCAGAGTAGCAATCACAACACCTGGCCCGTGACTCTATGTATCTATAACCTTCCTCCTTGGTTGTGCACGAAGCGGAAGTTCATTATGATGCCAGTTCTCACCCAAGGCCCTAAGCAACCCGGCAACAACATTGATGTGTACCTAAGGCCATTAGTTGAAGAACATTTACAGCTGTGGAATGGAAACAATGTATGTGTGTGGGATGAGCACAAACAAGAAGAATTTGACCCGCATGCGTTGCTGTTTGTAACCATCAATGATTAGCCTGCTCTCAGTAACCTTTCAGGACAGACAAATAAGGAATACCACGCATGCACGCACTGTTTAGATGACACTGAAAGTATATACCTGGACAAATGCAGGAAGAATGTGTACCTGGGGCATCGTCGATTTCTTCCGACCAACCATCAATGTCGAAAGAAAGGCAAGCATTTAAAAGGCGAGGCAGATCACTGGAAGAAGCCCGCCATGTGTACCGGTGATCACGTACTTGCTATGGTCAATGATTTACAAGTAATCTTTGGAAAGGGTCCTGGTGGACTATCTGTTCCGAATGACGCTGAGGGACGCGCACCCATGTGGAAGAAGAAATCTATATTTTGGGACCTACCCTACTGGAAAGACCTAGAGGTCCGCTCTTCAATCGACATGATACACATGATGAAGAACCTTTGCATGAACCTGCTAGGCTTCTTGGGCGTGTATGGAAAGACAAAAGATACATCGGAGGCACAGGAGGACTAGCAACGTGTGCACGAAAAAGATGGCATGCCTCCAAATCAGTATGAAGGTCCTGCCAGCTACGCTCTTCCCAAAGAAGAGAAGGAAATCTCCTTTGAATGCATGCTTAGTATGAAGGTCCCGTCTGGCTTCTCGTCAAATATAAGGGAATAATAAATATGGTAGAGAAAAAGTTCCCGAACCTAAAGTCTCATGACTTCTACGTGATTACGACGCAACTCCTTCCGGTTGCATTGAGGGGGCTTCTACCGGAAAACGTTTGATTAGCCATTGTGAAGCTATGTGCATTTCTCAATGCAATCTTTCAGAAGGTGATCGATCCAGAAATCTGGTACATCCATTTTGCATCATGTTTTCTTACTGTTATTTATAATGTTTTTATCCATAATAATGCTTTTTGGATTAATTCTAATGCCTTTTCTCTCATAATATGTAGGGTACACACCAAGAGGGAGAATTCCGACAGCTGGAAATCTGGACCTGAAAAAGCTACGTCAGGCTACCTATTCTGCACAACTCCAAATGAGATGAAACTTCACGAAGATTGTTTATGGAATATATAAGAATTTTTGGAGAAAATAACTACCAGAGGGGTCCCACCAGGTGGGCACAACCCACCTGGGCGCGCCAGGGAGCCCAGGCGCGCCCTGGTGGGTTGTGCTCACCCAGGCCCACCTCCGGTGCCCATCTTCTGGTATATAGGTCCTTTTGACCCGGAAAAAAATAAGAGGAGGACTTTCGGGATGAAGCGCCACCGCCTCGAGGCGGAACTTGGACAGGAGCACTTTTGCCCTCCGGCGGAGCGATTCCGCCGGAGGAAGTTCCCTCCCGGAGGGGGAAATCATCGTCCTCATCATCACAAACAACTCTCCCATCTCGGGGAGGGCAATCTCCATCAACATCTTCAACATCACCATCTCATCTCAAACCCTAGTTCATCTCTTGTTCAATCTTGTTACCGGAACTATAGATTGGTGCTTGTGGGTGACTAGTAGTGTTGATTACATCTTGTAGTTGATTTCTATATGGTTTATTTGGTGGAAGATTATATGTTCAGATTCAATATGCTATATAATACTCCTATGATCATGAGCATGTTTATCATTTGTGGGTAGTTACCTTTGTTCTTGAGGTCACGGGAGAAATCATGTTGCAAGTAATCATGTGAACTTGATATGTGTTCGATATTTTGATAGTATGTATGTTGTGATTCCCTTAGTGGTGTCATGTGAACCTCGATACATGACACTTCACCATATTTGGGCCTAAGGGAATGCATTGTGGAGTAGCAATTAGATGATGGGTTGAGAGAGTGACAGAAGCTTAGACCCCAGTTTATGCGCTATTCTGTAAGGGACCGATTGGATCCAAAAGTTTAATGCTATGGTTAGAATTTATTCTTAATACTTTTCTCGTAGTTGCGGATGCTTGCGGGAGGTTTAATCATAAGTAGGAGGTTTGTTCAAGTAAAAACAACACCTAAGCACCGGTCCACCCACATATCAAATTATCAAAGTAGCAAACACAAATCGAACCAACATGATAAAAGTGACTAGATGAAAATCCCATGTACCCTCAAGAACGCTTTGCTTAGCATAAGAGACCGTTTTGGCCTGTCCTTTGCCTCAAAAGGATTGGGATACCTTGCTGAACTTTTTTTTTACTACTATTGTTACTTTATTGTCACAAATTATCTTGCTATCAAACTACTCCCCTACTTATAATTTCAGCACTTGCAGACACTACCTTACTGAAAACTAGTCATTTCCTTCTACTCCTCGTTGGGTTCGACACTCTTACTTATTGAAAAGAGCTAAAATTGATCCCCTATACTTGTGGGTCATAAAGGCTATTTCTGGCACCGTTTCTGGGGAGTGAAGCACCTTTGGTAAGTGGAAATTGGTAAGGAAACATTTATATAGTGTGCTGAAATTTATTGTCACTTGTTACTATGGAAAACAATCCTTTGAGGGGTTTGTTCAGGGTATCTTTACCTCATCCAGAACCACAATTAGTTACCCCTCAACCTACTGCACCTACTAAAAATATTGAATATGAAATTCCTTCGGGTATGATAGAACAACTGCTAGCTAATCCTTAGGCGGGAGATGGAACCAAACATCCTGATATGCACTTGATTTATGTGGAACAAACTTGTGGATTGTTTAAGCTTGCAGGTTTACTCGGAGATGAAGTGATGAAAAAGGTTTTCCCTTTATCTGTGAAGGAAAAAGCCTTGGCATGGTATAGGCTATGCGATGATATTGGATCATGGAATTGGAATCATTTGAAATTGGAGTTCCACCAAAAAATTTATCCTATTCATCTAGTTCATCGTGATCGAAGTTATATATATTATTTCTGGCCTCGTGAAGGAGAAAGTATCGCTCTAGCTTGGGGGAGGCTTAAGTCAATGTTATATTCATGCCCCAATCATGAGTTCTCAAGAGAAATTATTATCCAGATTTTTTATGCTCAGCTTTCTCGTTATGATCAAACCATACTTGATACTTCTTGTGCTGGTTCTTTTATGAAGAAGACTATTGAATTCCGGTGTGATATTTTGGAAAGAATTAAAGCAACTCTGAAGATTGGGAACTCGACTAAGGTAAAGAGTCAGGTATTAAAATTAAATATGATTGTGTTAAATCTTTTAAGGATACCGATGCATTTCAAAAGTTTAGCACTAAATATGGACTTGACTCAGAGATAGTAGCCTCCTTTTGTGAATCATTTGCTACTCATGTTGAAATCCCTAAAGATAAGTGGTTTAAATATCACCCAACTATTAAAAAAGAAATTAGAGAACACCAGTTAAAGAAGAAACTATACTTTAATGTTGATCCAGTTGTTCCTTCTGCTTATATCGAGAAACCACCTTTCCCTGTTAGGATAAAGGAACATGCTAAGGTTTCAACTGTGGTTAACAAAAGCTATATCATAACACCTAAAACTGATGAACAAATTAAAGTAGAACCTAGCATTGCTATGGTTAAAGATCTCTTGGAAGAGGATATAGATGTGCATGTTATTTAGTTTTGTGAAGAAGCTGCTAGAGTTGCCAAACCTGATAAAAAGGATAATGGACCTGTTGTTGGCATGCCTGTCATCTCAGTTAAAATAGGAGATCACTATTATCATGGTTTATGTGACTTAGGTGCTAGTGTGAGTGCTATTCCTTACACCTTATATCAAGAAATTATGAATGACATAGCACCCGCAGAAATAGAAGACATAGATGTTACTATTAAACTTGCTAATAGAGATACCATATCACCAATTGGGATTGTTAAAGATGTTGAAGTCTTGTGTGGGAAAATAAAATACCCTACTGATTTTCTTGTTCTTGGTTCCCCACAAGATGACTTTTGTCCCATTATCTTTGCTAGACCTTTCTTGAACACCTTTAATGCTAAGATAGATTGTGAGAAACAAATTGTCGGTGTTAGTTTTGGTGATGAGTCTCATGAGTTTAATTTTTCCAAGTTTAGTAGAAAGCTTCATGAAAAAGAGTTGCCTAGTAAGGATGAATTAATTGGTCTTTCCTCTATTGCTATACCACCTACTGATCCTTTAGAACAATATTTGCTAGACCATGAAAATGATTTACATATGCATGAAAGAAATGAAATAGATAAAAATTTCTTTGAACAACGTCCTCTGCTTAAACATAATTTGCCTATTGAAACTCTAGAAGGTCCTCCTCCACCCAAAGGTGATCCTGTGTTTGAATTAAAACAATTGCCAGACACTTTGAAATATGCTTATCTTGATGAAAAGAAGATATATCATGTTACTGTTAGTGCCAACCTTCCAGAACATGAAGAAGAAAGATTATTTAAAGTTCTAAGGAAGCACTGAGCTGCTATTGGATATACTCTTTATGATTTAAAGGGCATTAGTCCCACTCTATGTCAGCACAAAATTAATATGGAACCTGATGCTAAACCCGTTGTTGATCACCAACGTCGGTTAAATTCGAATATGAAAGAAGTGGTAAGAACGGAAATATTAAAACTTCTGGAAGCAGGTATAATCTATCCTATAACTGATAGTAGATGGGTAAGTCATGTTCATTGTGTTCCTAAGAAAGGAGGTATAACTGTTGTTCCTAATGATAAGAATGAACTTCTCCCACAAAGAATTGTTATAGGCTATAGAATGGTAATTGATTTTAGAAAATTAAACAAAGCAAATAGAAAAGATCATTACCCTTTGCCTTTTATTTATCAAATGCTTGAAATATTATCTAAGCACACACACTTTTGCTTCCTTGATGGATATTCTGGTTTTTCACAAATACCGGTTTCTCAACCTGATTAGGAAAAGACCACTTTTACTTGTCCCTTTGGAACCTATGCTTATAGATGTATGCCTTTCGGTTTATGTAATGCACCTGCTACCTTTCAAAGATGTATGACTGCTATATTCTCTAACTTTTGTGAAAAGATTGTTGAGGTTTTCATGGATGACTTTTCTATTTATGGGAAGTCTTTTGATGATTGTTTAAGCAATCTTGATCGTGTTTTGCAGAGATGTGAACAAACAAATCTTGTCTTGGATTGGGAGAAGTGGCACTTTATGGTTAATGAAGGCGTTGTCTTGTGTCATAAAATTTCTGAAAGAGGTATTGAAGTGGACAAAGCTAAGGTTGATGCAATTGAGAAAATGCCATGTCGTAAAGATATAAAAGGTATTTATAGTTTCCTAGGTCATGCTAGTTTCTATAGGAGATTTACCAAAGACTTCTCTAAAATTTCTAGGCCTCTCACTAGTCTCTTGCAAAAGGATAGTCCCTTTGTTTTTGATGATGATTGTTTAGAAGCCTTTGAAACACTCAAAAAGCCTTAATATCTGCACCTATTGTTCAACCACCTGATTGGAACTTGCCTTTTGAAATTATGTGTGATGCTAGTGATTATGCTGTTGGTGCTGTTCTAGGACAAAGAGTTGATAAGAAATTGAATGTTATTCATTATGCTAGTAAAACTCTAGAAAGTGCTTGATACGTCTCCAACGTATCTATACTTTTTTCTTGTTCCATGCTGTTATATTATCAATCTTGGATATTTTATAATCATTTTATAGTCATTTTATATCTTTTTTGGTACTAACCTATTGACATAGTGCCAAGTGTCAGTTGTTGTTTTCTGCATGTTTTTTACATCGCAGGAAATCAATATCAGACAGAGTCTAAACACAACGAAACTTTACGGAGATTTTTTTTTGGACTAGAAGGAAGGTAATGGGCGCTGGCTGCACCTAGGGGGGGTGCTCCGAGGAGAGCACAACCCACCATGGCGCGCCAGAAGGCCCAGGCGCGCCCTGGTGGGTTGTGCCCACCTCGGGTGCCCCCCAGACCGCCTCTTTGCTATATAAATACCCCAATATTTCCAGAACCCTAGGGGAGTCGACGAAATATTCATCAGCCGCCGCAGAGTCCAGAACCACCAGATCCAATCTAGACACCATCTCAGATGGGGTTCACCACCTCCATTGGTGCCTCTCTGATGATGCGTGAGTAGTTCTTTGTAGACCTTTGGGTCCGTAGTTAGTATCTAGGTGGCTTCGTCTCTCTCTCTCTGAATTCTCAATACAATGGTCTCTTGGAGATCCATATGATGTTACTCTTTTGCGGTGTGTTTGTTGGGATCGATGAACTTTGAGTTTACGATCAGATCTATCTTTTTATATCCATGAAAGTATTTGAGTTTCTTTGATCTCTATTATCCATGATCTCTTATAGCCTCATATTTCTTCTCCGATATTTGGGTTTTGTTTGGCCAACTTGATCTATTTATCTTGCAATGGGAAGAGGTGCTTTGTAGTGGGTTCGATCTTATGGTGCTTGATCCCAGTGACAGAAAGGGAACTGACACGTATGTATCATTGCTACTAAGGATAAAATGATGGGGGTCTATCTCTACATAGATAGATCTTGTCTACATCATGCCATCGTTCTTATTGCATTACTCTATTTTTCCATGAACTTAATACACTAGATGCATGCTGGATAGCGGTCGATGTGTGGAGTAATAGTAGTAGATGCAGGCAGGAGTCGGTCTACTAATCTTGGACATGATGCCTATATAATGATCATTGCCTGGATATCGTCATGAGTATTTGAGGTTCTATCAATTGACCAACAGTAATTTGTTCACCCATCGTTTGCTATTATTTTCGAGAGAAGCCACTAGTGAAACCTACGGCCCCCGGGTCTCTTTCTCATATTATTTGCCTTTGCGATCTATTTTATTTTGCATTCATTTTCAGATCTATTAAACTAAAAATACAAAAATACCTTGCTGCAATTTATTCTTATTTATTTTATTTGGCGTTCGATCTATCAATCTACTACAATTTTATTCACGTCTGTTTGCCAATTTCTGGCGCCGTTACCCGAAAGGGATTGACAAGCACTTTAACACGTCGGGTTGCGAGTAGTTGTTATTTGTGTGCAGGGGCTGTTTACGTTGTGTTGCTTGGTTCCCCTACTGGTTCGATAACCTTGGTTTCATATCTGAGGGAAATACCTACCGCTGTTGTGCTGCATCATCCCTTCCTCTTTGGTGAAATACCAACGTAGCTTCAAGCCGCATCAAAAGGAATTTCTGGCGCCGTTGCCCGGGAGGATCTTCAACATATACCAGGTTCCTAATCATAAATCTCATCTCCTTGCAATTTACATTATTTTCCATTTGTCTCTTGTTTTCCTCTCCCCTACTTCACAAAAATTTGCCGTTTTACTCGCCTCTCTTTTTCGTTTGACGTTTTCTTGCTGGATCTCCTTTTAGTGCAATCTTGTTTTGTAGTCATCATGACTCAAGAGAACACCAAGTTATTTGATTTCTCAAATACCAACAACAATGATTTTATTGGCACTCCAATTGCTCCTCCCGCCACTAGTGCGGAGTCTTGTGATATTAATACTGCTTTGTTGAATCTTGTTATGAAAGATCAATTTTCTGGTACTCCTAATGAGGATGCCGCGTCCCATCTTAATACCTTCATGGAATTATGCGATATGCAAAAGAAAAAAGATGTGGACAATGATGTTGTGAAGATGAAATTATTTCTGTTTTCTTTGCGTGATTCTGCAAAAAATTGGTTCTCTTCTTTGCCTCGCAATAGTATCGATTCTTGGAATAAGTGCAATGATGCTTTTATCACTAAGTATTTTCCTCCCGAAAAAATTATTTCCCTTAGAACACAGATCATGACTTTCAAGCAACCTGAACATGAGCATGTTACACAATCTTGGGAAAGGATGAAATGATGCTAAGGAATTGCCCAACTCATGGGTTAAATCTTTGGATGATCATACACAATTTTTATGCGGCATTGAATTTTGTTTCTCGTAATCTTTTAGATTCTTCCGCGGGTGGGAATTTTATGGAAATTACTTTGGGTTAAGCCACCAAATTTCTTGATAATATCATGGCAAATTATTCACAATGGCATATCGAAAGAGTTCCTACTAGTAAAAAATTTAATTCGGTTGAAGAAATTTCTTCTTTGAGTGAAAAAATTGATGCTCTTATGAAATAGGTTGCTAGTAAAAGTGCTCCTATTGATTTTAATGATATGCCTTTGTCTACTTTGATTGAGCAAAATAGTGATGCCATAGATGTGAATTTTATCTCTTGAAATAATTTCAATAACAATGCTTATAGAGGTAATTTTAATCCTAGGCCTTTTCCTAGTAATTCCTCTAATAATTATGGTAATTCCAATGGAAATCAATCTTATAATAATAATAGGAACACCTCTGATCTTGAGAATAATATCAAAGAATTTATCAATACGCAAAAAGATTTCAACACTTCCATAGAAGAAAAGTTGAGTAAGATTGATGATTTGTCTAGAAGTGGTTATAGAATTGCTCATGATGTGGAAAATCTCAAGATGAAAATTTTGTGCCTAAAGTAGATTAATCAATTAAAGCTCTTTATGTTTCTATGTATGAAAGTAAGAAAAGAACTGCCAAGCTTAGCGCTAAAAGATCCATATGATGTAACTTTTTTGCGGTGTGTTTGTTGGGATCGATGAACTTTGATTTTATGATCAAATCTATCTTTTTATATCCATGAAAGTATTTGTGTTTCTTTGATCTCTTTTATGAATGATCTCTTATAGCCTCGTATTTCTTCTCCGATATTTGGGTTTTGTTTGGCCAACTTGATCTATTTATCTTGCAATGGGAAGAGGTGCTTTGTAGTGGGTTCGATCTTATGGTGCTTTGACCTAGTGACAGAAAGGGAACCGACACGTATGTATCATTGCTACTAAGGATAAAACGATGGGTTCTATCTCTACATAGATAGATCTTGTCTACATCATGTCATTGTTCTTATTGCATTACTCCGTTTTTCCATAAACTTAATACACTAGATGCATGCTGGATAGCAGTCGATGTGTGGACTAATAGTAGTAGATGCAGATAGGAGTCGGTCTACTAATCTTAGACGTGATGCCTATATAATGATCATTGCTTGGATATCATCATGAGTATTTGAGGTATTATGAATTGCCCAACAGTAATTTGTTCACCCACCGTTTGCTATTTTTCTCGAGAGAAGCCACTAGTGAAACCTACGACCCCGGGTCTCTTTCTCATATTATTTGCCTTTGCGATCTATTTTCTTTTGCATTTATTTTCAGATCTATTAAACTAAAAATACAAAAATACCTTTCTGCAATTTATTCTTATTTATTTTATTTGGCGTTCGATCTATCAATCTACTACAATTTTATTCACATCTGTTTGCCAATTTCAGGCGCCGTTACCTGAAAGGGATTGACAACCCCTTTAACACGTCAGGTTGCGAGTAGTTGTTATTTGGGTGCAGGGGTTGTTTACGTTGTGTTGATTGGTTCTCCTATTGGTTTCATATCCGAGGGAAATACCTACCGCTGCTGTGCTGCATCATCCCTTCCTCTTTGGGGAAATACTGACGTAGGTTCAAGCCACATCAGTGCTCAAAGAAATTATGCTACTACTGAAAAAGAATTCTTAGCAGTGGTGTTTGCTTGTGATAAATCTAGACCTTATATTGTTGACTCCAAAGTAACTGTTCGCACAGACCATGCTGCTATTAAATATCTTATGGAAAAGAAAGATGCTAAACCTAGACTCATTCGATGGGTTCTCTTGTTACAAGAATTTGATTTACATATCATTGATAGAATAGGAGCTGAGAACCCAGTAGCTGATAATTTTTCTAGGTTTGAAAATGTGCTTGATGACCCACTACCTACTGGTGATAGTTTTCCTAATGAGCAGTTAGCTGCAATAAATGTTTCTCATAGTACTCCTTGGTATGCTGATTATGCTAATTACATTGTTGCTAAATATTTACCACCTAGCTTTACATACCAACAAAAGAAAAAATTCTTCTATGATTTAAGACATTACTTTTGGGATTACCCACATCTTTATAAAGGAGGAGATGGTATCATTAGACGTTGTGTACCTGAGCATGAACAGGGACAAATCCTACGGAAATGTCACTCTGAAGCTTATGGACGGCATCATGCTGGAGATAGAACTGCACACAAGGTATTGCAATCTGGATTATTGTCCTACTCTCTTCAAGGATGCCCGTAAGTTTGTCTTATCTTGTGATGAATGTCAAAGAATAGGTAATATCGGTAAGCATCAAGAAATGCCTATTAATTATTCACTTGCTGTTGAACCATTGATGTTTGGGGATTTGATTACATGGGACCTTTTCCTTCCTCTAATGGGTATACACATATTTTGGTTGCTGTTGATTATGTTACTAAATGGGTAGAAGCTATTCCAACCAGTAGTGCTGATCACAACACCTCTATTAAAATGCTTAAGGAAGTTATTTGCCCAAGGTTTGGAGTCCCTAGATATTTAATGACTGATGGTGGTTCACACTTTATTCAGGGTGCTTTCCGTAAGATGCTTGCCATGTATGATGTTAACCATGGAATTAAATCAACCTATCATCCTCAGTCAAGTTGTCAAGTTGAACTTAGCAATAGAGAAATAAAACTAATTTTGCAAAAGACTGTCAATAGGTCCAGGAAGAATTGAGCTAAGAAATTAGATGATGCACTTTGGGCTTATAGAACAACATATAAAAATCCTATGGGTATGTCTCCTTATAAAATCGTTTATGGAAAAGCTTGTCATTTGCCTCTTGAGTTAGAACATAAATCATTTTGGGCAGTCAAAGAACTCAACTATGATTTCAAACTTGCTGGTGAGAAGAGGTTATTTGATATTAGCTCATTAGATGAATGGAGAACCCAAGCTTATGAAAATGCAAAATTATTTAAAGAAAAAATCAAAAGATGGCGTGACAAAAGAATCCAAAAGTGTGAGTTTAAAGTCGGAGAATATGTTCTTTTGTACAACTCTCGTTTCAGATTCTTTGCAGGAAAACTCCTCTCAAAATGGGAAGGCCCATATGTCATCGAGGAGGTTTACCGGTCTGAGGCCATCAAAATAAATAATTCCGCAGGTACTAACGCGAAGGTTGTCAATGGGAAATGAATAAAGCATTATATCTCAGGTACGCCCATTAATGTTGAAAGTAATATTATCCAAACTTTGACACCGGAAGAACACATAAAAGAGTCCTTCCGGAACACTCCAGAATCGTGAAAATAAGGAGGTACATGATACGGTAAGTAAACGGACTCCGAAAAATCCATAAAAATATTTTTTATCAGTTTTGGAATATTTCAGAATTTTGGAAATAAAGAAACTTCCAGGAAGCGTCCCCTGGTGGGCACAAGACACCAGGGCACGCCAGGCTTGCCTAGCGCGCCCAGGTGGGTTGTGCCCACCTGGGACACCTTCCGGACTCCGTTTTTCTTCCGTATGCTTGTCCCCCAAGATAAAAGAAATCTATATATACTTCCCGAACCTGTTGATCACCATATCGCGGAGAAATCCTTTCTTTTCTTTTCCTTGCTATTTTCTGTCAGATCACAACTACCATGGCCTCTTCAAGCTCCTCCAAGGACAAGTTTTTCAAGAATGTCATCAACCCATATCTTCGGGAGGTGGTGCAGCACCCTCAGGTCATCTAGATGCATGAGGGGGTGCTTCACCTTCGTGATGTGCCATCTCCCAAGGGGACGGGAACCGTGGAGGACATGCTTGAAGTTGTGGAGCAAGACGTCTTCTGGTGCAAGGGGATGGTGGAGCGTGGACTCAACGCCAATCACCTTATGATTATGGACCTCTCCCGTGATCTCAAGGTGGATGGCAAGCCCATGAAGGACTTCGTCTTCACCCTCAACGAGCAAATCAACTTCCTCCAAAGCCAGATCTATGATCTCCAAAACCAAGTCTTTGAATATGAGGCGAGGTTTAAAGGTATGAGTTTGGCTGCTAGTTGCAGGACCCATGAGACTCACACCTCCTCTTATGATGATGAACCACTGCCATGGAAATCTGAGGACAAGATCTCTTCTTCATCACCACCGCCATCTTCTTCACCACCAAAAGAGAACTAAGTATCGAGTATGGGCACTCCCCTTGGCATCTGCCAAGCTTGGGGGAGGTGCCCCGGTATCATAGCATCCCACTATCTTTTTGCCTTTACTTATTTTAGTTCAATCTTTTGCATTAGATGAATAAAAGTTAGTTCGATCCTTTCTTCCTGGAGAGTTTGCTTAGTGATCTATCCTTGTAATCGTGTGCAAGTTATATAATAAAGTTTAGTGTGAGTTTTTACTTTCTTTACTCCCATGTTGCAAATAAACAAAAAGAAATAAAGAAAGAAAAAGAGAAAGGAAATAAATAAAAAGAAAGGAAATAAATTAATAAGATCATATACTAATCCTATGGTAGGTGATGGCACCACATAAGAAAAAGTATAAGTAGAAAATTTTATTAGAGATTGACAAACATAGCATTAGTCAATGATGCAACTCATGAAAGAATCAATAAGGGAAGAGAAGATTCACATATAAATATACTATCCTAGAAACCTTCTGTGATTATGAGCCCTCGTCAAAATATTATATGCCAAAATTGTTGACGTTGGACAAGGAAGACAACTTAATGGTTTATGTTTGTTTATATTCATATAGAAGTCATATTGTCATAGATCCTTTAACATGTGATGCTTGCCCCCTATCTTTGCTAGCCAAAAATTCCGCACTAAGTAGAGATACTACTTGTGCATCCAAAAACCCTTAAACCTAAATCTTATTTTCAGGAGTCCACCATACCTACCGAGGGATTGAGCAATATCCCTCAAGTAAGTTGTCATCAGTGCAAAAAGGCAATAAAAATTGCTTCTAAAAGTGTGAGATCATTTAGTGTAAGAGACAATTGAGCATTGTACGAACTTGGATGGCAAAGAATAAAAGCGACAGACTACATAATAAAGGTTGTCATCTTAAGGGGCACTACAACATGACGTTCTTTTGCACTAAGGGGTTGAGCATACAAACAGATAAGCGCATGGCAACCTCTGCTTTCCTCTGCGAAGGGCCTATCTTTTACTTTTATGTATTTACTTTTATGCAAAGAGTCAAAGTTTTCCTTCTATTCCTTTTTATTTTTCTCCTTTGGCAAGCATCATGTGGTGAGGAAAGATCTAGGCACATATTGTTGGGGAACGTAGTAATTTCAAAAAAATTCCTACGCACACGCAAGATCATGGTGATGCATAGCAACGAGAGGGGAGAGTGTTGTCTACGTACCCACACAGACCGACTGCGGAAGCGTTGACGCAACGTAGAGGATGTAGTCGTACGTCTTCCCGATCCGACCGATCCAAGCACCGTTACTCCGGTACCTCCGAGTTCTTAGCACACATACAGCTCGATGACGATCCCCGGAATCTGATCCAGCAAAGCTTCGGGGAGGAGTTCCGTCAGCATGACGGTGTGGTGATGATCTTGATGTTCTACCGTTGCAGGGCTTCGCCTAAGCACCGCTACAATATGATCGAGGTGGAATATGGTGGTAGGGGGCACCGCACATGGCTAAGGAACGATCTCAAGGATCAACTTGGGTGTCTAGAGGTGCCCCCTGCCTCCGTATATAAAGGAGCCAAGGGGGAGGGTGCGGCCGGCCAGGAGGAGGGCGCAGGAGGAGTCCTACTCCTACCGGGAGTAGGACTCCCCCCCCCCCCCCCAATCCTAGTTGGAATAGGATTCCCCGAGGGGGGAAAGAGAGAGAGGGGGCCGGCCACCTCTCCTTGTCCTAATAGGACTAGGGGAGGGGGGAGGCGTGCAGCCCACCTTGGGCTGCCCCTTTCACCTTTCCACTAAAGCCCACTAAGGCCCATATAGCTCCCGGGGGGTTCCGGTAACCTCCCGGTACTCCGGTAAAATCCCGATTTCACCCGGAACACTTCCGATATCCAAACATAGGCTTCCAATATATCAATCTTTATGTCTCGACCATTTCGAGACTCCTCGTCATGTCCGTGATCACATCCGGGACTCCGAACTAACTTCGGTACATCAAAATGCATAAACTCATAATAACTATCATCGTAACGTTAAGCGTGCGGACCCTGCGGTTCGAGAATAATGCAGACATGACTGAGACACATCTCCGGTCAATAACCAATAGCGGGACCTGGATGCCCATATTGGCTCCTACATATTCTACGAAGATCTTTTATCGGTCAGACCGCATAACAACATACGTTGTTCCCTTTGTCATCGGTATGTTACTTGCCCGAGATTCGATCATCGGTATCCAATACCTAGTTCAATCTCTTACCGGCAAGTCTCTTTACTCGTTCCGTAATACATCATCCCGCAACTAACTCATTAGTTGCAATGCTTGCAAGGCTTATGTGATGTGCATTACCGAGAGGGCCCAGAGATACCTCTCTGACAATCGGAGTGACAAATCCTATTCTCGAAATACGCCAACCCAACATCTACCATTGGAGACACCTATAGAGATCCTTTATAATCACCCATTTACGTTGTGACGTTTGGTAGCACACAAAGTGTTCCTCCGGAAAACGGGAGTTGCATAATCTCATAGTCTTAGGAACATGTGTAAGTCATGAAGAAAGCAATAGCAACATACTAAACGATCGGGTGCTAAGCTAATGGAATGGGTCATGTCAATCAGATCATTCAACTAATGATGTGACCTCATTAATCAAATAACAACTGTTTGTCCATGGTTAGGAAACATAACCATCTTTGATTAACGAGCTAGTCAAGTAGAGGCATACTAGTGACACTCTGTTTGTCTATGTATTCACACATGTATTATGTTTCCGGTTAATACAATTCTAGCACGAATAATAAACATTTATCATGATATAAGGAAATAAATAATAACTTTATTATTGCCTCTAGGGCATATTTCCTTCAGTCTCCCACTTGCACTAGAGTCAATAATCTAGATAACATCACCATGTGATTAACATCGATAGTTCACATCATCATGTGATTAACACCCATAGTTCACATCTCCATGTGACCAAAACCCAAAGGGTTTACTAGATTCAGTAATCTAGTTCACATCGCTATGTGATTAAGACCCAAAGAGTACTAAGGTGTGATCATGTTTTGCTTGTGAGAGAATCTTAGTCAACGGGTCTGCCACATTCAGATCCGCATGTATTTTGCAAATTTCTATGTCAACAATGCTCTGCATGGAGCTACTCTAGCTAATTGCTCCCACTTTCAATATGTATCTAGACCGAGACTTAGAGTCATCTAGATTAGTGTCAAAACTTGCATCAGCGTAACCCTTTACGAGGAACCTTTTTTTCACTTCCATAACCGAGAAACATATCCTTATGCCACTAAGGATAATTTTGACCGCTGTCCAGTGATCTACTCCTAGATCACTATTGTACTCCCTTGCCAAACTCAGTGGTAGGGTATGCAATAGATCTGGTACACAGCATGTCATACTTTATAGAACCTATGACCAAGGCATAGGGAATGGCATTCATTCTCTTTCTATCTTCTGCCGTGGTCGGGCTTTGAGTTTTACTCAATTTTACACCTTGTAACATAGGCAAGAAACTCTTTCTTTGACTGTTCCATTTTGAACTACTTCAAAATCTTGTCAAGGTATGTATTTATTGAAAAAACTTATCAAGCGTCTTGATCTATCTCTATAGATCTTGATGCTCAATATGTAAGCAGCTTCACCGAAGTCTTTCTTTGAAAAACTCCTTTCAAACACTCCTTTATGCTATACAGAATAATTCTACATTATTTCCGATCAACAATATGTCATTCACATATACTTATCAGAAATGCTGTAGTGCTCCCACTCACTTTCTTGTAAATACAGGCTTCACCGCAAGTCTGTATAAAACTATACGCTTTGATCAACTTATCAAAGCGTGTATTCCAACTCCGAGATGCTTGCACCAGTCCATAGATGAATCGCTGGAGCTTGCATATTTTGTTAGCACCTTTAGGATTGACAAAACCTACTGGTTGCATCATATACAACTCTTCTTTAAGAAATCCATTAAGGAATGCAGTTTTGTTTATCCATTTGCCAGATTTCATAAAATGCGGCAATTGCTAACATGATTCGGACAGACTTAAGCATAGATACGAGTGAGAAACTCTCATCGTAGTCAACACTTTGAACTTGTCGAAAACCTTTTGCGACAATTCTAGCTTTGTAGATAGTAACACTACTATCAACGTCTATCTTCCTCTTGAAGATCCATTTGTTTTCTATGGCTTGCTGATCATCGGGCAAGTCAACCAAAGTCTATACTTTGTTTTCATACATGAATCCCATCTCAGATTTCATGGCCTCAAGCCATTTTGCGGAATCTGGGCTCATCATCGCTTCCTCATAGTTCGCAAGTTCGTCATGGTCTAGTAACATGACTTCCAGAACAGGATTACTGTACCACTCTAGTGCGGATCTCACTCTGGTTTACCTACGAGATTCGGTAGTAACTTGATCTGAAGTTTTATGATCATCATCATTAGCTTCCTAACTAATTGGTGTAGTAGTCATAGGAACAGATTTCTGTGATGAACTACTTTCCAATAAGGGAGAAGGTACAATTACCTTATCAAGTTCTACTTTCCTCCCACTCACTTCTTTCGAGAGAAACTCCTTCTCTAGAAAGAATCCATTATAAGCAACGAATATCTTGCCTTAGGATCTGTGATAGAAGGTGTACCCAACAGTCTCCTTTTGGGTATCCTATGAAGGCATATTTCTCCGATTTGGTTTTGAGCTTATCAGCATGAAACTTTTTCACATAAGCATCACAACCCCAAACTTTAAGAAACGACAACTTTGGTTTCTTGCTAAACCACAGTTCAGATTGTGTCATCTCAACGGACTTAGATGGTGCCCCTTTTTTAACGTGAATGCAGCTGTCTTTAATGCATAACCTCAAAAACGATAGTGGTAAATCGGTAAGAAACATCATAGATTTGCACTATATCTAATAAAGTACGGCTATGACGTTCGGACACACCATTATGCTGTGGTGTTCCGGGTGGCACGAATTTGTGAAACTATTCCACATTGTTTTAATTGAAGGCCAAACTCGTAACTCAAATATTTGTCTCCGCGATCAGATCGTAGAAACCTTATTTTCTTGTTACGATGATTCTCCACTTCACTCTAAAATTCTTTGAACTTTTCAAATGTTTCAGACTTATGTTTCATCAAGTAGATATACTCATATCTGCTCAAATCATCTATGAAGATCAGAAAATAATGATACCTATCGCGAGCCTCAATATTCATCGGACCACATACATCAGTATGTATGATTTCCAACAAATCTGTTGCTCGCTCCATTGTTCCGAAGAACAGAGTCTTAGTCATCTTGCCCATGAGGCATGGTTCGCAAGCATCAACTGATTCATAATCAAGTGATTCCAAAAGCCCATCAGCATGGAGTTTCTTCATGCGCTTTACACCAATATGACCTAAACGGCAGTGCTACAAATAAGTTGCAGTATCATTATTAACTTTGCATCTTTTGGTTTCAATATTATGATTATGTGTATCACTATGATCGAGATCCAACGAACTATTTTCAATGGGTGTGTAACCATATAAGGTTTTATTCATGTAAACAGAACAACAATTTATTCTCTTACTGAAATGAATAACCGTATTACAATAAACATGATCAAATCATATTGATGCTCAACATAAACACCAAATAACACTTATTTAGGTTCAACACTAATCCCGAATTTATAGGGAGTGTGCGATGATGATCATATCAATCTTGGAACCACTTCCAACACACATCGTCACTTCACCCTTAACTAGTCTCTGTTTATTCTGCAACTCCTGTTTCGAGTTACTAATCTTAGAAACTGAACTAGTATCAAATACTGAGGGTTTGCTATAAACACTAGTAAAGTACACATCAATAACATGTATATCAAATATACTTATGTTCACTTTGCCATCCTTCTTATCCGCCAATCACTTGGGGTAGTTCCGCTTCAGTGACCAGTCCCTTTGCAATAGAAGCACTTAGTCTCAGGCTTAGGACCAGACTTGGGCTTCTTCACTTGAGCAGCAACTTGCTTGCTGTTCTTCTTGAAGTTCCCCTTCTTCCCTCTGCCCTTTTCTTGAAACTAGTGGTCTTGTCAACCATCAACACTTGATGTTTTTCTTGATTTCTACCTTCATTGATTTCAGCATCACGAAGAGCTTGGGAGTTGTTTCCGTTATCCCTTGCATATTATAGTTCATCATGAAGTTCTACTAACTTGGTGATGGTGACTAGAGAATTCTGTCAATCACTATCTTATCTGGAAGATTAACTCCCACTTGATTCAAGCGATTGTAGTACCCAGACAGTCTGAGCACATGCTCACTAGTTGAGCGATTCTCCTCCATCTTTTAGCTATAGAACTTGTTGGAGACTTCATATCTCTCAACTCGGGTATTTGCTTGAAATATTAACTTCAACTCCTGGAACATCTCATATGGTCCATGACGTTCAAAACGTCTTTGAAGTCCCGATTCTAAGCCATTAAGCATGGTGCACTAAACTATCAAGTAGTCATCATATTGAGCTAGCCAAACATTCATAACGTCTGCATCTGCTCCTGCAATAGGTCTGTCACCTAGTGGTGCATCAAGGACATAATTTTTCTGTGCAGCAATGAGGATAAACCTCCTATCACGGATCCAATCCGCATTATTGCTACTAACATCTTTCAACATAGTTTTTCTCTAGGAACATATCAAAATAAACACAGGGAAGCAACAACGCGAGCTATTGATCTACACCATGATTTGCAAAACACTACCAGGACTAAGTTCATGATAAATTCAAGTTCAATTAATCATATTACTTAAGAACTCCCACTTAGATAGACACCCCTCTAATCCTCTAAGTGATCACGTGATCCAAATCAACTAAACCATAACCGATCATCACGTGAAATGGATTAGTTTTCAATGGTGAACATCATTATGTTGATCATATCTACTATATGATTCACGCTCGACCTTTCGGTCTCCGTGTTCCGAGGCCATATCTGCATATGCTAGGCTCGTCAAGTATAACTCGAGTATTCTGCGTGTGCAAAACTGGCTTGCACCCGTTGTAGATGGACGTAGAGCTTATCACACCCGATCATCACGTGGTGTCTGGGCACGACGAACTTTGGCAACGGTGCATACTCAGGGAGAACACTTCTTGATAATTTAGTGAGAGATCATCTTATAATGCTACCGTCAATCAAAGCAAGATAAGATGCATAAAAAGATAAACATCACATGCAATCAATATAAGTGATATGATATGGCCATCATCATCTTGTGCTTGTGATCTCCATCTCCGAAGCACCGTCATGATCACCATCGTCACCGACGCGACACCTTGATCTCCATCGTAGCATCGTTGTCGTCTCGCCAATCTTATGCTTCCATGACTATCGCTACCGCTTAGTGATAAAGTAAAGCATTACATCGCGATTGCATTGCATACAATAAAGCGACAACCATATGGCTCCTGCCAGTTGCCGATAACTCAGTTACAAAACATGATCATCTCATACAATAAAATTCATCATCATGCCTTGACCATATCACATCACAAC
Source organism: Triticum dicoccoides (assembly GCF_002162155.2). NCBI lineage: Eukaryota > Viridiplantae > Streptophyta > Magnoliopsida > Poales > Poaceae > Triticum > Triticum dicoccoides. The sequence continues at coordinate 714,532,930 of NC_041388.1, read as the reverse complement.
ATGCCCTGCAAAAACAAGTTAGACATCCTCTACTTTGTTGTTGCAAGTTTTACGTGGCTGCTATGGGCTTAAGCAAGAACCAATCTTACCTACGCATCAAAACCACAATGATAGTTTGTCAAATAGACTCCGTTTTAACCTTCGCAAGGACCGGGCGTAGCCACACTCGGTTCAACTAAACTTGGAGAGACAGTCGCCCGCAAGCCACCTATGTGCCAAGCACGTCGGGGGAACCGGTCTCGCGTAAGCGTACGCGTAATGTTGGTCCGGGTTGTCTCGTCCAACAATACCGTCGAACCAAAGTATGACATGCTGGTAGGCAGTATGACTTATATCGCCCACAACTCACTTGTGTTCTACTCGTGCATATAACATCAAACCATAAAACCAGGCTCAGATGCCACTGTTGGGGAACGTAGTAATTTCAAAAAAAATTCCTACGCACACGCAAGATCATGGTGATGCATAGCAACACGAGGGGAGAGTGTTGTCTACGTACCCACGCAGACCGACTGCGGAAGCGTTGATGCAACATAGAGGAAGTAGTCGTACGTCTTCCCGATCCGACCGATCCAAGCACCGTTACTCCGGTACCTCCGAGTTCTTAGCACACGTACAGCTCGATGACGATCCCCGGACTCCGATCCAGCAAAGCTTCGGGGAGGAGTTCCGTCAGCACGACGGCGTGGCTACGATCTTGATGTTCTACCGTCGCAGGGCTTCGCCTAAGCACCGCTACAATATGATCGAGGTGGAATATGGTGGTAGGGGGCACCGCACACGGCTAAGGAACGATCTCAAGGATCAACTTGTGTGTCTAGAGGTGCCCCCCTGGCTCCGTATATAAAGGAGCCAAGGGGGAGGGTGCGGCCGGCAAGGAGGATGGCGCAGGAGGAGTCCTACTCCTACCGGGAGTTGGACTCCCCCCCAATCCTAGTTGGAATAGGATTCCCCGAGGGGGGAAAGAGAGAGAGGGGGCCGGCCACCTCTCCTTGTCCTAATAGGACTAGGGGAGGGGGAGGCACGCAGCCCACCTTGGGCTGCCCCTTTCACCTTTCCACTAAAGCCCACTAAGGCCCATATAGCTCCCGGGGGGTTCCGGTAACCTCCCGGTACTCCGGTAAAATCCCGATTTCACCCGGAACACTTCTGATATCCAAACATCGGCTTCCAATATATCAATCTTTATGTCTCGACCATTTCGAGACTCCTCGTCATGTCCATGATCACATCCGGGACTCCGAACTAACTTCGGTACATCAAAATGCATAAACTCATAATAACTGTCATCGTAACGTTAAGCGTGCGGACCCTGCGGTTCAAGAATAATGGAGACATGACTGAGACACATCTCCGGTCAATAACCAATAGTGGGACCTGGATGCCCATATTGGCTCCTACATATTCTACGAAGATCTTTTATCGGTCAGACCGCATAACAACATACGTTGTTCCCTTTGTCATCGGTATGTTACTTGCCCGAGATTCGATCATCGGTATCCAATACCTAGTTCAATCTCGTTACCGGCAAGTCTCTTTACTCGTTCCGTAATACATCATCCCGCAACTAACTCATTAGTTGCAATGCTTGCAAGGCTTATGTGATGTGCATTACCGAGAGGGCCCAGAGATACCTCTCCGACAATCGGAGTGACAAATCCTATTCTCGAAATACGCCAACCCAACATCTACCATTGGAGACACCTGTAGAGATCCTTTATAATCACCCATTTACGTTGTGATGTTTGGTAGCACACAGAGTGTTCCTCCAGAAAACGGGAGTTGCATAATCTCATAGTCATAGGAACATGTATAAGTCATGAAGAAAGCAATAGCAACATACTAAACGATCGGGTGCTAAGCTAATGGAATGGGTCATGTCAATCAGATCATTCAACTAATGATGTGACCTCGTTAATCAAATAACAACTCTTTGTCCATGGTTAGGAAACATAACCATCTTTGATTAACGAGCTAGTCAAGTAGAGGCATACTAGTGACACTCTGTTTGTCTATGTATTCACACATGTATTATGTTTCCGGTTAATACAATTCTAGCATGAATAATAAACATTTATCATGATATAAGGAAATAAATAATAACTTTATTATTGCCTCTAGGGCATATTTCCTTCACATATGTACAGTTGAATATAGATAGCATGAGTTATTATTGTTAACATCACCCTTGATGTGAATATGTTGGGAGGCGAAACTATAAGCCCCTATCTTTCTTTGTGTCCAGTTGAAACGTTTTGCTCATGGGTACGCGGTGAGTGTTAGCAGTCATAGAAGACTATATGATTGTTGAGTATGTGGACTTCCCTAAAGGCTTCGATACGTTACCCTTCCTAAGAAGATGATGAATTGTAGTTCCAAAGTTGACTGAGAACATAATTTGTTGGTTTTTAATAGAGTTTTCGCTTTATACTATCTATGTCGAAAGAAAGGCAAGCATTTCAAAGGCGAGGCAGATCACCGGATGAAGCCCGCCATGCGTACCGGTGATCACGTACTTGCTATGGTCAATGATTTACAAGTAATCTTTGGAAAGGGTCCCGGCGGACTATCTGTTCTGAATGACGCTGAGGGACGCGCACCCATGTGGAAGAAGAAATATATATTCGTTGGTGTGTATGACCATAGAAGGTTATATTCATGTAAACAGAACAACAATTGTTCTCTAACTTAAATGAATAACCGTATTGCAATAAACATGATCAAATCATATTTATGCTCAACGCAAATACCAAATAACACTTATTTAGGTTCAACACTAATCCCGAAAGTATAGGGAGTGCGCGATGATGATCATATCAATCTTGGAACCACTTCCAACACATATCGTCACTTCACCCTTAACTAGTCTCTGTTCATTCCATAATTCCTGTTTCGAGTTACTAATTTTTAGCAACCGAACAAGTATCAAATACCCAGGGGCTACTATAAACACTAGTAAAGTACACATCAATAACATGTATATCCAATATACCTTTGTTCACTTTGCCATCCTTCTTATCCGCCAAATACTTGGGGCAAATCCGCTTCCAGTGACCAGTCCCTTTGCAGTAGAAGCACTTAGTCTTAGGCTTAGGTCCAGACTTGGGCTTCTTCACTTGAGCAGCAACTTGCTTGCCGTTCTTCTTGAAGTTCCCCTTCTTCCCTTTGCCCTTTCTCTTTGAAACTAGTGGTCTTGTCAACCATCAACACTTGATGTTTTTCTTGATTTCTACCTTCGCCGATTTTAGCATCGCGAAGAGCTTGGGAATTGTTTTCGTCATCCCTTGCATCTTATAGTTCATCACAAAGTTCTACTAACTTGGTGATTGTGACTAGAGAATACTATCAATCACTATTTTATCTGGAAGATTAACTCCCACTTGATTCAAGCGATTGTAGTACCCAGACAATCTGAGCACATGCTCACTGCTTGAGCTATTCTCCTCCACCGTTTAGCTATAGAACTTGTTGGAGACTTCATATCTCTCAACTCGGGTATTTGCGTGAAATATTAACTTCAACTCCTGGAACATCTCATATGGTCCATGATGTTCAAAACGTCTTTGAAGTCCCGATTCTAAGCCGTTTAAGCATGGTGCACTAATCTATCAAGTAGTCATCAGATTGAGCTAGCCAAACGTTCATAACGTCTGCATCTGCTCCTGCAATAGGTCTGTCACCTAGCGGTGCATTAAGGACATAATTCTTCTGTGCAGCAATGAGGATAAACCTCAGATCACAGATCCAATCCGCATCATTGCTACTAACATTTTTCAACTTAGTTTTCTCTAGGAACATATAAAAATTAAACGGGGAGCCACATCGCGAGCTATTGGTCTACAACATAGATATGCTAATACTACTAGGACTAAGTTCATGATAAATTAAAGTTCAATTAATCATATTACTTAAGAACTCCCACTTAGATAGACATCCCTCTAATCCTCTAAGTGATCACTTGATCCAAATCAACTAAACCATGTCCGTTCATCACGTGAGATGGAGTAGTTTCAATAGTGAACATTACTATGTTGATCATATCTACTATATGATTCATGCTCGACCTTTCGGTCTCAGTGTTCCGAGGCCATATCTGTTATATGCTAAGCTCGTCAAGTTTAACCTGAGTATTCCGCGTGTGCAACTGTTTTGCACCCGTTGTATTTGAACGTAGAGCCTATCACACCCGATCATCACATGGTGTCTTAGCACGAAGAACTTTCGCAACGGTGCATACTCAGGGAGAACACTTGTGCCTTGATAATTAGTGAGAGATCTTCTTATAAAGCTACCGTCGAACTAAGCAAAATAAGATGTATAAAATATAAACATCACATGCAATCATAATATGTGACATGATATGGCCATCATCATCTTGTGCCTTGGATCTCCATCTCCAAAGCATCGTCATGATCTCCATCATCACCGGCATGACACCATGAGCTCCATCGTCTTGATCTATATAAATGTGTCGTCATATGGTCGTCTCGCCAACAATTGCTCTTGCAACTATTTCTATCGCACAGCGATAAAGTAAAGCAATTATTTGACGCTTGCATCTTATGCAATAGAGATACAACCATAAGGCTTTTGCCAGTTGCCGATAACTTCAACAAAACATGATCATCTCATACAACAACTTATACCTCATCACGTCTTGACCATATCACATCACAACATGCCCTGCAAAAACAAGTTAGACGTCCTCTACTTTGTTGTTGCAAGTTTTTACGTGGCTGCTACGGGCTGAGCAAGAACCATTCTTACCTACGCAACAAAACCACAACGATAGTTTGTTAAGTTGGTGCTGTTTTAACCTTTGCAAGGACCGGGCGTAGCCACACTCGGTTCAACTAAAGTTGGAGAAACTGACACCCGCCAACCACCTGTGTGCAAAGCACGTCGGTAGAACCAGTCTCACGTAAGCGTACGCGTAATGTCGGTCCGGGCCGCTTCATCCAACAATACCACCGAACCAAAGTATGACATGCTGGTAAGCAGTATGACTTATATCGCCCATAACTCACTTATGTTCTACTCGTGCATATAACATCAACGCATAAAATCAGGCTCGGATGCCACTGTTGGGGAACGTAGTAATTTCAAAAAAATTCCTACGCACACACAAGATCATGGTGATGCATAGCAACAAGAGGGGAGAGTGTTGTCTCCGTACCCTCGTAGACCGACAGCGGAAGCGTTATGACAACGCGGTTGATGTAGTCGTACGTCTTCACGGCCCGACCGATCAAGCACCGAAACTACGGCACCTCCGAGTTCTAGCACACGTTCAGCTCGATGACGATCCCCGGACTCCGATCCAGCAAAGTGTCGGGGAAGAGTTCCGTCAGCACGACGGTGTGGTGACGATCTTGATGTTCTACCGTCGGAGGGCTTCGCCTAAGCACCGCTACAATATTATTGAGGATTATGGTGGAGGGGGGCACCGCACACGGCTAAGAGATCAATGATCAATTGTTGTGTCTATGGGGTGCCCCCTGCCTCCATATATAAAGGAGCAAGGGGAAGGCGGCTGGCCTAGGAGGAGGGCGCGCCAAGGGGGGAGTCCTACTCCCACCGGGAGTAGGACTCCTCCTTCCCTTGTTGGAGTAGGAGAGAAGGAAAGAGGGGGAGAGGAACAAGGAAAAGGGGGCTGCACCCCTTGTCCAATTCAGACCAGAGGGGGGGCGCGCACCTCCTTCCTTTTGGCCTCTCTCCTCTATTCCCGTATGGCCCAATAAGGCCCATATACTCCCCGGCGAATTCTCGTAACTCTCCGGTACTCCGAAAAATACCCGAATCACTCGGAACCTTTCCGACGTTCGAATATAGTCGTCCAATATATCGATCTTTACGTCTCGACCATTTCGAGACTCCTCGTCATGTCCTGGATCTCATCCGGGACTCTGAACTCCTTCGGTACATCGAAACTCATAAACTCATAATATAACTGTCATCGAAACCTTAAGCGTGCGGACCCCATGGGTTCGAGAACTATGTAGACATGACCGAGGCACGTCTCCGGTCAATAACCAATAGCAGAACTTGGATGCTCATATTGGCTCCCACATATTCTACGAAGATCTTTATCGGTCAGACCGCATAACAACATACGTTGTTCCCTTTGTCATCGGTATATTACTTGCCCGAGATTCAATCGTCGGTATCTCAATACCTAGGTCAATCTCGTTACTGGCAAGTTTCTTTACTCGTTCCGTAATACATCATCTCGCAACTAACTCATTAGTTGCATTGCTTGCAAGGCTTAAGTGATGTGCATTACCGAGAGGGCCCAGAGATACCTCTCCGACAATCGGAGTGACAAATCCTAATCTTGAAATACGCCAACCCAACATGTACCTTCGGAGACACCTGTAGAGCACCTTTATAATCACCCAGTTACGTTGTGACGTTTGGTAGCACACAAATTGTTCCTCCGGTAAACGGGAGTTGCATAATCTCATAGTCATAGGAACATGTATAAGTTATGAAGGAAGCAATAGCAACATACTAAACGATCGTGTGCTAAGCTAACGGAATGGGTCATGTCAATCACATCATTCTCCTAATGATGTGATCCCCTTAATCAAATAACAACTCTTTGTCCATGGTTAGGAAACATAACCATCTTTGATTAACGAGCTAGTCAAGTAGAGGCATACTAGTGACACTCGTTTGTCTATGTATTCACACATGTATTATGTTTCCGGTTAATACAATTCTAGCATGAATAATAAACATTTATCATGAAATAAGGAAATAAATAATAACTTTATTATTGTCTCTAGGGCATATTTCCTTCAGTCTCCCACTTGCACTAGAGTCAATAATCTAGTTCACATCGCCATGTGATTTAACACCAATAGTTCACATCACCATGTGATTAACACCCATAGTTCACATCGTCATGTGACCAACACCTAAAGGGTTTACTAGAGTCAATAATCTAGTTCACATTGCTATGTGATTAACACCCAAAGAGTACTAAGGTGTGATCATGTTTTGCTTGTGAGAGAAGTTTAGTCAACGGGTCTGCCACATTCAAATCCGTATGTATTTTGCAAATTTCTATGTCAACAATGCTCTGAACGGAGCTACTCTAGCTAATTGCTCCCACTTTCAATATGTATCTAGATCGAGACTTAGAGTCATACAGATCTGTGTCAAAACTTGATTGACGTAACTCTTTACGACGAACCTCTTTTGTCACCTCCATAATCGAGAAACATATCCTTATTCCACTAAGGATATTTTTGACCGTTGTTCGGTGATCTACTCCTAGATCACTATTGTACTTCCTTGCCAAACTCAGTGGTAGGGTACACAATAGATCTGTTACACAACATGGCATACTTTATAGAACCTATGGCTGAGGCATAGGGAATGACTTTTTTCATTTTTGTTCTATTTCTGCCGTGGTCGGGTTTTGAGTCTTCACTCAATTTCACACCTTGTAGCACAGGCAAGAATTCCTTCTTTGACTGTTCCATTTTGAACTACTTCAAAATCTTGTCAAGATATGTACTCATTGAAACAACTTATCAAGTGTCTTGATTTATCTCTATAAATCTTGATGCTCAATATGTAAGCAGCTTCACCGAGGTCTTTCTTTGAAAAACTCCTTTCAAACACTCCTTAATGCTTTGCAGAATAATTCTACATTATTTCCGATCAACAATATGTCATTCACATATACTTATCAGAAATGTTGTAGTGCTCCCACTCACTTTCTTGTAAATATAGGCTTCACCGCAAGTCTGTATAGAACTATATGCTTTGATCAACTTATCAAAGCGTATATTCCAACTCCGAGATGCTTGCACCAGTCCATAGATGGATCGCTGGAGCTTGCACATTTTGTTAACACCTTTAGGATCGACAAAACCTTCTGGTTGCATCATATACAACTCTTCTTTAATAACTCCATTAAGGAATAAAGTTTTGTATATCCATTTGCCAGATTTCATAAAATGCGGCAATTGTTAACATGATTCGGACTGACTTAAGCATAGATACGAGTGAGAAACTCTCATCGTAGTCAACACCTTGAACTTGTTGAAAACCTTTTACGACAATTCTAGCTTTGTAGATAGTAACACTACTATCAGGGTCCGTCTTCCTCTTGAAGATCCATTTTAATCTCAATTGCTTGCCGATCATCGGGCAAGTCAACCAAAGTCCACACTTTTTTCTCATACATGGATCCCATCTCAGATTACATGGCTTCAAGCCATTTTGCGGAATCTGGGCTCACCATCGCTTCTTCATAGTTCGTAGGTTCATCATGATCTAGTACCATGACTTCCAGAACAGGATTACCGTACCACTCTGGTGCAGATCTTACTCTGGTTGATCTACGAGGTTCAGTAGCAACTTGATCTGAAGTTTCATGACCATCATCATTAACTCCTCACTATTTGGTGTAGGTGTCGCAGAAACCGATTTCGGCGTTGAACTACTTTTCAATAGAGGAGCAGGTACAGTTACCTCATCAAGTTCTACTTTCCTTCCACTCACTTCTTTCGAGAGAAACTCCTTCTCTAGAAAAACTCTGAATTTAGCAACAAAAGTCTTGCCTTCGGATTTGTGATAGAAGGTGTACCCAACAGTCTCCTTTGGGTATCCAATGAAGACACATTTCTCCAATTTGGGTTTGAGCTTATCAGGATGAAACTATTTCACATAAGCATCGTAGCCCCAAACTTTAAGAAATGACAACTTTGGTTTCTTGCTAAACCATAATTCATACGGTGTCGTCTCAACGGATTTAGATGGTGCCATTTTTAATGTGAATGCAGCTGTCTCTAATGCATAAACCCAAAACGATAGTGGTAGATCGGTAAGATACATCATAGATCGCACCATATCTAATAAAGTACGGTTACGACGTTCGTACACACCATTACACTGTGGTGTTCCAGGTGGCGTGAGTAGTGAAACTATTTCACATTGTTTTAACTGAAGGCCAAACTCGTAACTCAAATATTTTACCTCTGCGATCATATCATAGAAACTTTTATTTTCTTGTTATGATGATTCTCCACTTCACTCTGAAATTCTTTGAACTTTTCAAATGTTTCAGACTTATGTTTCCTCAAGTAGATATACCCATATCTGCTGAAATCATCTGTGAAGGTTAGAAAATAATGATACTTGTCGCGAGCCTTAATATTCATCGGACCACATACATCAGTATGTATGATTTCCAACAAATCTGTTGCTCGCTCCATTGTTCTGGAGAACGGAGTCTTAGTCATCTTGCCCATGAGGCATGGTTCGCAAGCATCAAGTGATTCATAATCAAGTGATTCCAAAAGTCCATTAGCATGGAGTTTCTTCATGCGCTTTACACCAATATGACCTAAACGGCAGTGCCACAAATAAGTTGCACTATCATTATTAAATTTGCATCCTTTCGGCTTCAATATTATGAATATGTGTATCACTACGATCGAGATCCAACAAACCATTTTCGTTGGTGTGTATGACCATAGAAGGTTCTATTCATGTAAACAGAACAACAATTGTTCTCTAACTTAAATGAATAACCGTATTGCAATAAACATGATCAAATCATATTTATGCTCAACGCAAATACCAAATAACACTTATTTAGGTTCAACACTAATCCCGAAAGTATAGGGAGTGCGCGATGATGATCATATCAATCTTGGAACCACTTCCAACACATATCGTCACTTCACCCTTAACTAGTCTCTATTCATTCCGTAACTCCTGTTTCGAGTTACTAACTTTTAGCAACCGAACAAGTATCAAATACCCAGGGGCTACTATAAACACTAGTAAAGTACACATCAATAACATGTATATCCAATATACCTTTGTTCACTTTGCCATCCTTCTTATCCGCCAAATACTTGGGGCAAATCCGCTTCCAGTGACCAGTCCCTTTGAAGTAGAAGCACTTAGTCTCAGGCTTAGGTCCAGACTTGGGCTTCTTCACTTGAGCAGCAACCTGCTTGCCGTTCTTCTTGAAGTTCCCCTTCTTCCCTTTGCCCTTTCTCTTTGAAACTAGTGGTCTTGTCAACCATCAACACTTGATGTTTTTCTTGATTTCTACCTTCGCCGATTTTAGCATCGCGAAGAGCTTGGGAATTGTTTTCGTCATCCCTTGCATCTTATAGTTCATCACAAAGTTCTACTAACTTGGTGATTGTGACTAGAGAATACTATCAATCACTATTTTATCTGGAAGATTAACTCCCACTTGATTCAAGCGATTGTAGTACCCAGACAATCTGAGCACATGCTCACTGCTTGAGCTATTCTCCTCCATCTTTTAGCTATACAACTTGTAGGAGACTTCATATCTCTCAACTCGGGTATTTTCTTGAAATATTAACTTCAACTCCTGGAACATCTCATATGGTCCATGACGTTCAAAACGTCTTTGAAGTCCCGATTCTAAGCCGTTTAAGCATGGTGCACTAAACTATCAAGTAGTCATCATACTGAGCTAGCCAAACGTTCATAACGTCTGCATCTGCTCCTGCAATAGGTCTGACACCTAGTGGTGCATTAAGGACATAATTCTTCTGTGCAGCAATGAGGATAAACCTCAGATCACGGATCCAATCCGCATCATTGCTACTAACATTTTTCAACTTAGTTTTCTCTAGGAACATATAAAAATTAAGCGGGGAGCCACATCGCGAGCTATTGATCTACAACATAGATATGCTAATACTACTAGGACAAAGTTCATGATAAATTAAAGTTCAACTAATCATATTACTTAAGAACTCCCACTTAGATAGACATCCCTCTAATCCTCTAAGTGATCACGTGATCCAAATCAACTAAACCATGTCCGATCATCATGTGAGATGGAGTAGTTTCAATGGTGAACATCACTATGTTGATCATATCTACTATATGATTCACGCTCGACCTTTCGGTCTCAGTGTTCTGAGGCCATATCTGTTATATGCTAGGCTCGTCAAGTTTAACCTGAGTATTCCGCGTGTGCAACTGTTTTGCACCCGTTGTATTTGAACGTAGAGCCTATCACACCCGATCATCACGTGGTGTCTCAGCACGAAGAACTTTCGCAACGGTGCATACTCAGGGAGAACACTTGTACTTTGATAATTAGTGAGAGATCATCTTATAAAGCTACCGTCGAACTAAGCAAAATAAGATGTATAAAATATAAACATCACATGCAATCATAATATGTGACATGATATGGCCATCATCATCTTGTGCCTTTGATCTCCATCTCCAAAGCATCGTCATGATCTCCATTGTCACCGGCATGACACCATGATCTCCATCATCTTGATCTATATCAATGTGTCGTCATATGGTCGTCTCGCCAACAGTTGCTCTTGCAACTATTTCTATCGCATAGTGATAAAGTAAAGCAATTATTTGGCGCTTGCATCTTATGCAATAGAGAGACAACCATAAGGCTTTTGCCAGTTGCCGATAACTTCAACAAAACATGATCATCTCATACAACAACTTATACCTCATCACGTCTTGACCATATCACATCACAACATGCCCTGCAAAAACAAGTTAGACGTCCTCTACTTTGTTGTTGCAAGTTTTTACGTGGCTGCTACGGCCTGAGCAAGAACCGTTCTTACCTACGCATCAAAACCATAACGATAGTTTGTCAAGTTGGTGCTGTTTTAACCTTCGCAAGGACCGGGCGTAGCCACACTCGGTTCAACTAAAGTTGGAGAAACTGACACCCGCCAGCCACCTGTGTGCAAAGCATGTCGGTAGAACCAGTCTCGCTTAAGCGTACGCGTAATGTCGGTCCGGGCCGCTTCATCCAACAATACCGCCGAACCAAAGTATGACATGCTGGTAAGCAGTATGACTTATATCGCCCACAACTCACTTGTGTTCTACTCGTGCATATAACATCAACGCATAAAACCAGGCTTGGATGCCACTGTTGGGGAACATAGTAATTTAAAAAATTTCCTACGCACACACAAGATCATGGTGATGCATAGCAACGAGAGGGGAGAGTGTTGTCTACGTACCCTCGTAGACCGACAGCGGAAGCGTTATGACAACGCGGTTGATGTAGTCGTACGTCTTCACGGCCCGACCGATCAAGCACCGAAACTACGGCACCTCCGAGTTCTAGCACACGTTCAGCTCGATGACGATCCCCGGACTCCGATCCAGCAAAGTGTCGGGGAAGAGTTCCGTCAGCACGACGGTGTGGTGATGATCTTGATGTTCTACCGTCGGAGGGCTTCGCCTAAGCACCGCTACAATATTATCAAGGATTATGGTGGAGGGGGGCACCGCACACGGCTAAGAGATCAATGATCAATTGTTGTGTCTATGGGGTGCCCCCTGCCTCCATATATAAAGGAGCAAGGGGGAAGGCGGCTGGCCTAGGAGGAGGGCGCGCCAAGGGGGGAGTCCTACTCCCACCGGGAGTAGGACTCCTCCTTCCCTTGTTGGAGTAGGAGAGAAGGAAAGAGGGGGAGAGGAACAAGGAAAAGGGGGCTGCACCCCTTGTCCAATTCAGACCAGAGGGGGGGCGCGCACCTCCTTCCTTTTGGCCTCTCTCCTCTATTCCCGTATGGCCCAATAAGGCCCATATACTCCCCGGCGAATTCTCGTAACTCTCCGGTACTCCGAAAAATACCCGAATCACTCGGAACCTTTCCGATGTTCGAATATAGTCGTCCTATATATCGATCTTTACGTCTCGACCATTTCGAGACTCCTCGTCATGTCCCGGATCTCATCCAGGACTCTGAACTCCTTCGGTACATCGAAACTCATAAACTCATAATATAACTGTCATCGAAACCTTAAGCGTGCGGACCCCATGGGTTCGAGAACTATGTAGACATGACCGAGACACGTCTCCGGTCAATAACCAATAGCGGAACTTGGATGCTCATATTGGCTCCCACATATTCTACGAAGATCTTTATCAGTCAGACCGCATAACAACATACGTTGTTCCCTTTGTCATCGGTATATTACTTGCCCGAGATTCGATCGTCGGTATCTCAATACCTAGTTCAATCTCGTTACTGGCAAGTTTCTTTACTCGTTCCGTAATACATCATCTCGCAACTAACTCATTAGTTGCATTACTTGCAAGGGTTAAGTGATGTGCATTACCGAGAGGGCCCAGAGATACCTCTCCGACAATCGGAGTGACAAATCCTAATCTTGAAATACGCCAACCCAACATGTACCTTCGGAGACACCTGTAGAGCACCTTTATAATCACCCAGTTACGTTGTGACGTTTGGTAGCACACAAATTGTTCCTCCGGTAAACGGGAGTTGCATAATCTCATAGTCATAGGAACATGTATAAGTTATGAAGGAAGCAATAGCAACATACTAAACGATCGTGTGCTAAGCTAACGGAATGGGTCATGTCAATCACATCATTCTCCTAATGATGTGATCCCCTTAATCAAATAACAACTCTTTGTCCATGGTTAGGAAACATAACCATCTTTGATTAACGAGCTAGTCAAGTAGAGGCATACTAGTGACACTCGTTTGTCTATGTATTCACACATGTATTATGTTTCCGGTTAATACAATTCTAGCATGAATAATAAACATTTATCATGAAATAAGGAAATAAATAATAACTTTATTATTGTCTCTAGGGCATATTTCCTTCAGTCTCCCACTTGCACTAGAGTCAATAATCTAGTTCACATCGCCATGTGATTTAACACCAATAGTTCACATCACCATGTGATTAACACCCATAGTTCACATCGTCATGTGACCAACACCTAAAGGGTTTACTAGAGTCAATAATCTAGTTCACATTGCTATGTGATTAACACCCAAAGAGTACTAAGGTGTGATCATGTTTTGCTTGTGAGAGAAGTTTAGTCAACGGGTCTGCCACATTCAAATCCGTATGTATTTTGCAAATTTCTATGTCAACAATGCTCTGAACGGAGCTACTCTAGCTAATTGCTCCCACTTTCAATATGTATCTAGATCGAGACTTAGAGTCATACAGATCTGTGTCAAAACTTGATTGACGTAACTCTTTACGACGAACCTTTTTTGTCACCTCCATAATCGAGAAACATATCCTTATTCCACTAAGGATATTTTTGACCGTTGTTCGGTGATCTACTCCTAGATCACTATTGTACTTCCTTGCCAAACTCAGTGGTAGGGTATACAATAGATCTGGTACACAACATGGCATACTTTATAGAACCTATGGCTGAGGCATAGGGAATGACTTTTTTCATTCTCGTTCTATTTTCTGCCGTGGTCGGGTTTTGAGTCTTCACTCAATTTCACACCTTGTAGCACAGGCAAGAATTCCTTCTTTGATTGTTCCATTTTGAACTACTTCAAAATCTTGTCAAGATATGTACTCATTGAAACAACTTATCAAGTGTCTTGATTTATCTCTATAAATCTTGATGCTCAATATGTAAGCAGCTTCACCGAGGTCTTTCTTTGAAAAACTCCTTTCAAACACTCCTTAATGCTTTGCAGAATAATTCTACATTATTTCCGATCAACAATATGTCATTCACATATACTTATCAGAAATGTTGTAGTGCTCCCACTCACTTTCTTGTAAATATAGGCTTCACCGCAAGTCTGTATAAAACTATATGCTTTGATCAACTTATCAAAGCGTATATTCCAACTCTGAGATGCTTGCACCAGTCCATAGATGGATCGCTGGAGCTTGCACATTTTGTTAACACCTTTAGGATCGACAAAACCTTCTGGTTGCATCATATACAACTCTTCTTTAATAACTCCATTAAGGAATAAAGTTTTGTATATCCATTTGCCAGATTTCATAAAATGCGGCAATTGTTAACATGATTCGGACTGACTTAAGCATAGATACGAGTGAGAAACTCTCATCGTAGTCAACACCTTGAACTTGTTGAAAACCTTTTACGACAATTCTAGCTTTGTAGATAGTAACACTACTATCAGGGTCCGTCTTCCTCTTGAAGATCCATTTTAATCTCAATTGCTTGCCGATCATCGGGCAAGTCAACCAAAGTCCACACTTTTTTCTCATACATGGATCCCATCTCAGATTACATGGCTTCAAGCCATTTTGCGGAATCTGGGCTCACCATCGCTTCTTCATAGTTCGTAGGTTCATCATGATCTAGTACCATGACTTCCAGAACAGGATTACCGTACCACTCTGGTGCGGATCTTACTCTGGTTGATCTACGAGGTTCAGTAGCAACTTGATCTGAAGTTTCATGACCATCATCATTAACTCCTCACTATTTGGTGTAGGTGTCGCAGAAACCGATTTCTGCGTTGAACTACTTTTCAATAGAGGAGCAGGTACAGTTACCTCATCAAGTTCTACTTTCCTTCCACTCACTTCTTTCGAGAGAAACTCCTTCTCTAGAAAAACTCCGAATTTAGCAACAAAAGTCTTGCCTTCGGATTTGTGATAGAAGGTGTACCCAACAGTCTCCTTTGGGTATCCAATGAAGACACATTTCTCCAATTTGGGTTTGAGCTTATCAGGATGAAACTATTTCACATAAGCATCGTAGCCCCAAACTTTAAGAAATGACAACTTTGGTTTCTTGCTAAACCATAATTCATACGGTGTCGTCTCAACGGATTTAGATGGTGCCATTTTTAATGTGAATGCAGCTGTCTCTAATGCATAAACCCAAAACGATAGTGGTAGATCGGTAAGATACATCATAGATCGCACCATATCTAATAAAGTACGGTTACGACGTTCGTACACACCATTACACTGTGGTGTTCCAGGTGGCGTGAGTAGTGAAACTATTTCACATTGTTTTAACTGAAGGCCAAACTCGTAACTCAAATATTTTACCTCTGCGATCATATCATAGAAACTTTTATTTTCTTGTTATGATGATTCTCCACTTCACTCTGAAATTCTTTGAACTTTTCAAACGTTTCAGACTTATGTTTCCTCAAGTAGATATACCCATATCTGCTGAAATCATCTGTGAAGGTTAGAAAATAATGATACTTGTCGCGAGCCTTAATATTCATCGGACCACATACATCAGTATGTATGATTTCCAACAAATCTCTTGCTCGCTCCATTGTTCTGGAGAACGGAGTCTTAGTCATCTTGCCCATGAGGCATGGTTCGCAAGCATCAAGTGATTCATAATCAAGTGATTCCAAAAGTCCATTAGCATGGAGTTTCTTCATGCGCTTTACACCAATATGACCTAAACGGCAGTGCCACAAATAAGTTGCACTATCATTATTAAATTTGCATCCTTTTGGCTTCAATATTATGAATATGTGTATCACTATGATCGAGATCCAACAAACCATTTTCGTTGGTGTGTATGACCATAGAAGGTTCTATTCGTGTAAACAGAACAACAATTGTTCTCTAACTTAAATGAATAACCGTATTGCAATAAACATGATCAAATCATATTTATGCTCAACGCAAATACCAAATAACACTTATTTAGGTTCAACACTAATCCCGAAAGTATAGGGAGTGCGCGATGATGATCATATCAATCTTGGAACCACTTCCAACACATATCGTCACTTCACCCTTAACTAGTCTCTGTTCATTCCGTAACTCCTGTTTCGAGTTACTAACTTTTAGCAACCGAACAAGTATCAAATACCCAGGGGCTACTATAAACACTAGTAAAGTACACATCAATAACATGTATATCCAATATACCTTTGTTCACTTTGCCATCCTTCTTATCCGCCAAATACTTGGGGCAAATCCGCTTCCAGTGACCAGTCCCTTTGAAGTAGAAGCACTTAGTCTCAGGCTTAGGTCCAGACTTGGGCTTCTTCACTTGAGCAGCAACCTGCTTGCCGTTCTTCTTGAAGTTCCCCTTCTTCCCTTTGCCCTTTCTCTTTGAAACTAGTGGTCTTGTCAACCATCAACACTTGATGTTTTTCTTGATTTCTACCTTCGCCGATTTTAGCATCGCGAAGAGCTTGGGAATTGTTTTGGTCATCCCTTGCATCTTATAGTTCATCACAAAGTTCTACTAACTTGGTGATTGTGACTAGAGAATACTATCAATCACTATTTTATCTGGAAGATTAACTCCCACTTGATTCAAGCGATTGTAGTACCCAGACAATCTGAGCACATGCTCACTGCTTGAGCTATTCTCCTCCATCTTTTAGCTATACAACTTGTAGGAGACTTCATATCTCTCAACTCGGGTATTTGCTTGAAATATTAACTTCAACTCCTGGAACATCTCATATGGTCCATGACGTTCCAAACGTCTTTGAAGTCCCGATTCTAAGCCGTTTAAGCATGGTGCACTAAACTATCAAGTAGTCATCATACTGAGCTAGCCAAACGTTCATAACGTCTGCATCTGCTCCTGCAATAGGTCTGACACCTAGTGGTGCATTAAGGACATAATTCTTCTGTGCAGCAATGAGGATAAACCTCAGATCACGGATCCAATCCGCATCATTGCTACTAACATTTTTCAACTTAGTTTTCTCTAGGAACATATAAAAATTAAACGGGGAGCCACATCGCGAGCTATTGATCTACAACATAGATATGCTAATACTACTAGGACAAAGTTCATGATAAATTAAAGTTCAACTAATCATATTACTTAAGAACTCTCACTTAGATAGACATCCCTCTAATCCTCTAAGTGATCACGTGATCCAAATCAACTAAACCATGTCCGATCATCATGTGAGATGGAGTAGTTTCAATGGTGAACATCACTATGTTGATCATATCTACTATATGATTCACGCTCGACCTTTCGGTCTCAGTGTTCTGAGGCCATATCTGTTATATGCTAGGCTCGTCAAGTTTAACCTGAGTATTCCGCGTGTGCAACTGTTTTGCACCCGTTGTATTTGAACGTAGAGCCTATCACACCCGATCATCACGTGGTGTCTCAGCACGAAGAACTTTCGCAACGGTGCATACTCAGGGAGAACACTTGTACTTTGATAATTAGTGAGAGATCATCTTATAAAGCTACCGTCGAACTAAGCAAAATAAGATGTATAAAATATAAACATCACATGCAATCATAATATGTGACATGATATGGCCATCATCATCTTGTGCCTTTGATCTCCATCTCCAAAGCATCGTCATGATCTCCATTGTCACCGGCATGACACCATGATCTCCATCATCTTGATCTATATCAATGTGTCGTCATATGGTCGTCTCGCCAACAGTTGCTCTTGCAACTATTTCTATCGCATAGTGATAAAGTAAAGCAATTATTTGGCGCTTGCATCTTATGCAATAGAGAGACAACCATAAGGCTTTTGCCAGTTGCCGATAACTTCAACAAAACATGATCATCTCATACAACAACTTATACCTCATCACGTCTTGACCATATCACATCACAACATGCCCTGCAAAAACAAGTTAGACGTCCTCTACTTTGTTGTTGCAAGTTTTTACGTGGATGCTACGGCCTGAGCAAGAACCGTTCTTACCTACGCATCAAAACCATAACGATAGTTTTTCAAGTTGGTGCTGTTTTAACCTTCGCAAGGACCGGGCGTAGCCACACTCGGTTCAACTAAAGTTGGAGAAACTGACACCCGCCAGCCACCTGTGTGCAAAGCACGTCGGTAGAACCAGTCTCGCTTAAGCGTACGCGTAATGTCGGTCCGGGCCGCTTCATCCAACAATACCGCCGAACCAAAGTATGACATGCTGGTAAGCAGTATGACTTATATCGCCCACAACTCACTTGTGTTCTACTCGTGCATATAACATCAACGCATAAAACCAGGCTTGGATGCCACTGTTGGGGAACATAGTAATTTAAAAAAAAAATCCTACGCACACACAAGATCATGGTGATGCATAGCAACGAGAGGGGAGAGTGTTGTCTACGTAGCCTCGTAGACCGATAGCGGAAGCATTATGACAATGCGGTTGATGTAGTCGTATGTCTTCACGGCCCGACCGATCAAGCACCGAAACTACGACACCTCCGAGTTCTAGCACATGTTCAGCTCGATGACGATCCCCGGACTCCGATCCAGCAAAGTGTCGGGGAAGAGTTCCGTCAGCACGACGGCATGGTGACGATCTTGATGTTCTACCGTCGCAGGGCTTCGCCTAAGCACCGCTACAATATTATCGAGGATTATGGTGGAGGGGGGCACCGCACACGGCGAAGAAATCAGTGATCAATTGTTGTGTCTATGGGGTGCCCCCCTGCCCCCGTATATAAAGGAGCAAGGGGAAGGCGGCCGGCCTAGGAGGAGGGCGCGCCAAGGGGGGGAGTCCTACTGAGTAGGACTCCTCCTTCGCTTGTTGGAGTAGGAGAGAAGTAAAGAGGGGGAGAGGAACAAGGAAAAGGGGGCTGCACCCCTTGTCCAATTCGGACCAGAGGGGGGGCGCGCGCCTCCTTCCTTTTGGCCTCTCTCCTCTATTCCCGTATGGCCCAATAAGGCCCATATACTCTCCGGTACTCCGAAAAATATCCGAATCACTCGGAACCTTTCCGATGTCCGAATATAGTCGTCCAATATATCGATCTTTATGTCTCGGCCATTTCGAGACTCCTCGTCATGTCCCGGATCTCATCCGGGACTCCGAACTCCTTCGGTACATCAAAATTCATAAACTCATAATATAACTGTCATCGAAACCTTAAGCGTGCAGACCCTACGGGTTCGAGAACTATGTAGACATGACCGAGACACGTCTCCGGTCAATAACCAATAGCGGAACCTGGATGCTCATATTGGCTCCCACATATTCTACGAAGATCTTTATCGGTCAGACCGCGTAACAACATACGTTGTTCCCTTTGTCATCGGTATATTACTTGCCCGAGATTCGATCGTCGGTATCTCAATACCTAGTTCAATCTCGTTACTGGCTAGTCTCTTTACTCGTTCCGTAATACATCATCTCGCAACTAACTCATTAGTTGCATTGCTTGCAAGGCTTAAGTGATGTGCATTACCGAGAGGGCCCAGAGATACCTCTCCGATAATCGGAGTGACAAATCCTAATCTCGAAATACGCCAACCCAACATGTACCTTCGGAGACACCTGTAGAGCACCTTTATAATCACCCAGTTACGTTGTGACATTTGGTAGCACACAAAGTGTTCCTCCGATAAATGGGAGTTGCATAATCTCATAGTCATAGGAACATGTATAAGTTATGAAGAAAGCAATAGCAACATACTAAACGATCGTGTGCTAAGCTAACGGAATGGGTCATGTCAATCACATCATTCTCCTAATGATGTGATCCCGTTAATCAAATAACAACTCTTTGTCCATGGTTAGGAAACATAACCATCTTTGATTAACGAGCTAGTCAAGTAGAGGCATACTAGTGACACTCGTTTGTCTATGTATTCACACATGTATTATGTTTCCGGTTAATACAATTCTAGCATGAATAATAAACGTTTATCATGAAATAAGTTAATAAATAATAACTTTATTATTGTCTCTAGGGCATATTTCCTTCACCCGGCCCCTCCTGGCGCCCTACAGCGCCGCTACCGCAAGCCGCCACTGCCGCCCCGACAACCTCTGCCGTGGACGGTGCCTCCCAAGCCTCCTCCATTCGCCAGCTGCCCTCGTGAGCAGGCCATCCTCATCCGCTCGCCCTCCCAAACCCCGCTAGCCTCCACCACGTCGCCCTGCTGCAACAGAACGGCGGTTCGCCGGCGTTCTTATCCACGGCCGCGGAACCGACCTAGTCACACTATAAGTAGGGGCCCCTGAGCTCATCCAAGCACTCAGGCAGCCTCAGGCCCTTCCCCTAGAACCCCCACAGCCAGCAATCGACGGCGGGAAGCTCTCTTCCTCGACTACGGCCAGTTCGGCCGCTGCCCCACTCCGGTGCCATGCGTCGCGAACAGAGCTCCTCCAGTCCATCCAGTGCCACCATTCTTCTCCCCTCGACCTCGCGGAGCCACCCAGCCTCTCAAACGCGATCAAAAACCACCGTAGATTAAACCCCCAATTCCTCCCGAAGCCACCTCCGCCGCGGAGCTCACCACCGGCGACTCCCTCCGTCCCCGCCAGCCCTTCGACTACCGGGAGGATCGCCCTGGTCTGGCGGATCTATCCCTGTCCTTGGATCCCCGTGGGGAGCCGCCGTTCGTCGGCGGCAATCACTGGAGCCCCGCCCCGCTCGAACAGAGGAGGAAGGAGGCGCGGGCGACTGGTCAAACCTGACCAGTAGGCCCGAGGGACCCACTGTCAGTGACCCGAGCCGGCCCATGCTGGTTTAAGTGGAGGCGCAAACCTCAGAAGTACGTCTCCTCTGCCTCGAAAGCATATTCGCCCCGAAACGTTTTCTTTTTCTGGTTTTATTTTAAAAACAGAATATTGACTAAAACTTTGACTGGCTATAACTTTTTAAATATAAGTCCAAATGACTTGATTCTTTTTCTATTGCTTCCCAAATATTGTCTAGTTTATTTTCATATTTATTTGAAAATTTTCCAAACAATATTTTTGTACTGTTTTGAAAGTATGTGTTAATTCAAATCTATTTAAAATAGGATTATGAAGAGGGAGAAGAAAACTTTTAAAAAGTTTTAGAATGCACCCTGCCTCTCCACAACTTGAAGGCAAGCATTCTGAACCCTGGCATAATAGTTTTGTGGGTTGTTTGACATGGTTATAACCCACCTTGGCATAGAGCATTTGTTATTCTATGTAACGATATGATCATACGCATTGAGTGCATAATGAAAATTCTTGCTGTTGGAAATGGATATGCTTGTGATAGCAATCACCCTCATATGCCTCTCATGCCTATCGGGAGGAAGCCGGGAAAGTCTCTGTCTTGGGTAGACACGAGCTTGTCTCCGGTCTTCATCGAGACGGTTGTGTCCGGTACGGCATAGTGAGGCATGATGAGTGGTGATTTTGTCTGTTGGTTGGAACATGTTTGTTATGCTAACCATGCAGGGAATACTTAAACCTCCTGAGTCGGCCGTAGATCGAGTCTTGTTCCAGTAACCCCCATACTTGTTTCGTACTACCACTTGTCCCTGCCACAGGTAGGGTACGGTTCAGTAAGTTGTCAACCCCTGTCCTAGCACACACCGTATAGAGAGGCCATGGTGGAAGATACCGGCTGCATCCGGTAGGCATGCCACCTGGTCCGGGGGCATGGGTGTTTTCGGATGTAGCCGAAGGGGTAGCTCCCCTAGTTTCCGCGCGGTATAATTTTTTGTGATCCCATGCTAACCGAGGTTGTAGCCTCCCCACTTAGAGTTTCACTTGACGGGTGTCGTGGGTGATTCCAGACACCGGTAAGTTAGGCTAGTGTGTGCGGGTGGGTGTGTTTTCAATCAAAAGACCGTAGGCGGAATTAGTCCTGATGGACTAAAGAAATCCGTTACTCGTGGGTAAAGAGTACACCCTCTGCAGAGATTATATCTATTCGAATAGCCGTATCCATGGTTAAGGACTACAGTCTCAGATGGGTCAAGTGTCGGTCTTAGTGTCGGTCTTCGGAGGAAAAACTACTAAATCAGAACATTGATTATGACCTGTGACATATGATGATTATGGTTACTATTATTGTGGACTAACCATTTGTATTGTTTGAATTAATGAGTATCCCTAGGACGGCTCTACCTCCTGGATATTCACTGTGATTATTCTTATATAAGCCCTTTATGTGGTGTCGCTCAGACGCCCGACTGTGGCATGCTTGTTATTTCAAATACCTATAAGCCCTTTATCTGGTGTCGCTCAGACGCCCGACTATGGCATGCTTGTTATTTCAAATACCTATAAGCCCTTTATGTGGTGTCGCTCAGACGCCCGACTGTGGCATGCTTGTTATTTCAAATACATATAAGCCCTTTATGTGGTGTCGCTCAGACGCCCGAC
>NC_041388.1:714477467-714509459 GCF_002162155.2 Triticum dicoccoides | reverse complement strand
TACTATTATTGTGGACTAACCATTTGTATTGTTTGAATTAATGAGTATCCCTAGGACGGCTCTACCTCCTGGATATTCACTGTGATTATTCTTATATAAGCCCTTTATGTGGTGTCGCTCAGACGCCCGACTGTGGCATGCTTGTTATTTCAAATACCTATAAGCCCTTTATGTG
Organism: Triticum dicoccoides; assembly: GCF_002162155.2. Lineage (NCBI taxonomy): Eukaryota > Viridiplantae > Streptophyta > Magnoliopsida > Poales > Poaceae > Triticum > Triticum dicoccoides. The sequence goes on along the minus strand of NC_041388.1, from coordinate 714,509,284 downwards.
GTGTCGCTCAGACGCCCGACTGTGGCATGCTTGTTATTTCAAATACATATAAGCCCTTTATGTGGTGTCGCTCAGACGCCCGACTGTGGCATGCTTGACATTTCAATTACTTATAAGCCATTTATGTGGTGTCGCAAAGACGCCCGACTGTGGCATGCTTGTTATATCTTTTATATATAAGCCCCTTATGTGGTGTCGCTCAGACGCCCGACTGAGGCGTGCTTTATATTATTATCCTTTCAAGGCGTCGCTTCAGATGCCCGATCGGTGCATTTTATTTCTATCCTCGGGTTGTTTATTCATGTTCTATATGAATAATTTGCTTGTGTGCATCATAAACCTTACTTCGTGGCTGACGTAGTGATCATGGCATATTTCAGAGCATGATTATCATTTGTTATGTTATACCTGCGTTCATAATGTTTGCGAGTACATTCAAAGTACTCACTGGCTTGTCCCTGGCTATTGTCTTGGCCAGATTTCTTGCGTGGAGAGGAGCGTTGCGATGACAGCCCCGGAACCTACACAATGAAGATAGCAGCCTCGCGAAGATAGGAATTATACTGGTCAGCTGTTCTTGTGGGAAATGGAGTCCCATAGACGCTGATGATCCACAAACTGCTTCCGCCATCAACCACTAGAAACCATTTTTGTTGTACTCATAGGCCAGAATGGTCTTGTACTACATATGATGTACTTTGCTTGGAGTTTCTATATCAAGTTGGTGCCTCATCAGCTAACAGTAATCCTGGGGCTGGTGAGCACAAGGGCCATCTTCTGGGAAATTAATGTCCCGAAAATCCGGTCCTGACAAACTTGGTATCAGAGCCAGGCTAACCATTGGCTAATCCTATCTTAGCCAGGTCGAAAAACCTAGGTAAACCAACCCACCAGACCTTAACCTAACCCCGGCCAAGCTTCTCATGTAAGATAGCAACACAGTGACCCGACACCTTTTGGCAGTCGGTGCCTGTCGGTGTCAAAACCGGCGGATCTCAGGTAGGGGGTCCCGAACTGTGCGTCTAGGCGGATGCTAACAGGAGACAAGGGACACAATGTTTTTACCCAGGTTCGGTCCCTCTCGATGGAGGTAAAACCCTACTCCTGCTTGATTAATATTGATGATATGGGTAGTACAAGAGTAGATCTACCACGAGATCAGAGAGGCTAAACCGTAGAAGCTAGCCTATGGTATGATTGTTGTTCGTCCTACAGACTAAAACCCTCCGGTTTATATAGACACCGGAGAGGGCTAGGGTTATAGAGAGTCGGTTACAATGGGAGGAGATCTACATATCCGTATCGCCAAGCTTGCCTTCCACGCCAAGGAAAGTCCCATCCGGACACGGGACGAAGTCTTCAATCTTGTATCTTCATAGTCCAGGAGTCCGGCCAAAGGTTATAGTCCGGCTACCCGGACACCCCCTAATCCAGGACTCCCTCAGTAGCCCCCGAACCAGGCTTCAATGACGACCAGTCCGGCGCGCAGATTGTCTTCGGCATTGCAAGGCGGGTTCTTCTCCAAATTCCGTGTACCTGTTGAATAGTGTCCGGCTTCTTGTGAATATTGCGCTCCTTGGATTCCATACCCAATAATGGCCATCTTCCATGTGTCAAACGAATGCGAAAAGCCAGGGTGTTTTTACATTTACCCCCCTAGCTGCAAGAATGAGCTGCCTATTGAAGAGACGAGGATTTAGATCCAAATCACACCATCCTCCCTTCGCGAGCATTCATCGGAGCGCATCCGACAGAGATCCATTCCATCATGGCCGGTCGTCGCAGCTCTGCCTCTTGCCCTCCCAGCCCTCAGCCTGGAGATTGGGAGAGATGTTCCATCCCGCACAGCGAGCTAGTGACGCTCCAAACCAAGGGATTTCTCCCCCCCAGCCTACATGGTCCCGGTTCGAGCCGGGCTTGCCACCTATAATGGCGGAGAGCAAGCGGAGAGCGTCCCTAATCCCTCCAAAGGAGAGCGGGTATGCCTTGTCCCTTATTTGATAAGAGGGCTTGGATTTCCAATTCATCTGTTTCTCCGGGGGCTGCTGGAGTTCTATGGCCTCCAGCTGCACAACCTTACACCAGCCTCCATATTGCATATCACGGGCTTCATAACCCTTTGCGAGTTGTTTTTGGGATGTGAGGCTCATTTCGCGCTGTTGAAGAAGTTGTTCTGCCTAGTGCCCCGTTCTCAGAAGGGGTCGGTATATCAAGTGGGCGGAGCTGAAGTATGGCGCATCGCCGGGACCGGATATCTATCCGGAACCCCAAAGAAGGCGTCCGAAGACTAGCCTTCAGAATGGTTTTATATAGAAGATGTCCCCCTGCCGGATCCTATTCGGATCGGCCTCCCTGAGTTCGATAATGCTCCCTTGAAGAAGCGCCTAAGCTGGCGTCCACAGAGCCCTCAAAATAAAAATGACAGGGACGTTCTTTACCTGATGAGCCGGATAAGGTTGTTAGCTCATTCCGGACTGACCATGATCGAGGTCATGGCCACATGCATTATGCGGGGGCTGCTGCCGCTTCAGTATAGAGGCCACCCCATGTGGGATTTCAACGGGGAGGATGATGCCACCCGCTGCGGCCGTAAGGGGCCGGAATCGGCTGCCGCTCTGATGAAGATCTTGTCTGGTTTGTACAAGGGAGAAGAGGAGGAATTTCTCCGCGTCAATCCACAGGGCGGATTTTCTATGTACAATCCTCCAAGCTGGGTAAGCGGACACTTCTTTTTGCCCATCTGTTCCATATTCCCATAGTTAAGTATCCTATCTTGTGGTTTCGACGCAGGAACTGCGTCAGGCCGTAAAGGAGATAAACATCCCTCCTCCACAACCCGAGGATCCGGAATGGTCCCTCAACCCGGCCTCTCAAGAGGATCCGGACATATCTGTGGAGCTGATCGACGGGGTATTTTACCAATTGAGCAATGACAACGCCTTGGTGGCCATTACGGCCGATTATCCTGGACTGCTCCCAGCCTCACAGGTAACTGAGACCGAAGTCCCAATACTTTGAAAATGATCCGTCTGTGCTTATTTTTTATCACCGTATACCAATGGTGTTTTGCAGGGGAGGATCTCGAGGCGGAATGCCGAGCCTGCGGCGACTAGCCAACAAGGGGCCGCGAGGACGGGCAGGCTAAAAAGACACGCAGTCCGGATCGAGACACTGGCGCAGCGGTAAGGCGCGCCGTCTTATTCCAAGGTATCATTCTTACGAGGCATACTAGCGCTCGTGCTCCTTTTAGGAAAAAGAGCGCTCGCCGGACTATATCCGGAGAGGTTGCCAATCGCGCCTCCACCAGCCAGGCTCCAAAGCCAGGTCCAGAAGCAGAGGCGAACACGAGGCATGCGTCGGATGCTCCTCCGGCAGAGGATGCGGACAAACTGTCCGCCACCAATTTTGAGGTGGAGAGTGCCATAAACCACAGGCGCCGCCGGACAGTTCTTCGCGACGCTTGTTTCTCCCAAGAGGCATTGGATGCCTTCAACTCGGGAGATGCGTACCTCCGTGCCACTCAAAATGGTCTAACCAGAGCCATGGAGCAGTATGTAAAAGACATACGAGTGAGAAAATTTGATGATTATATATATATCAGTAGCCCCCGAGACTTGAAACAGTTAGAATAACTGATTTAAGGATCATTTGTTATGCAGGCTCTTACAGAAAAGAATACCCAACTATCCCGGGAGCTAGAAGAGTGCAAAGCCCAACTTCAGGCCGCACTAGCCGCAGCAGGGGAGCCCAAGAAGACCCCCTCTGGTATTATATGCCTCAATTGATAAGTATAATGTAAAGTGCGGCGTGTATGCAAGTCTGACAATAAAATTGCAGATGGCACCGGATTGGATCCGGATAAGCAGCAACTCCTATGCCAGTTAAAGGCTGGTGAGAGCGTGCTTACAAAGGTGAGGCGGGAGAAGAATGATCTCCAAGATGCCAACACCCAGCTGGGCGTGGAACTAAAGGATGTTCGCGCCCAACTGTCGGACTCCGTTAAGGAGAATCGGCGGCTTCATCGCGGCATATTTAGTAAGTGCTTGAACGAACTTTGAAAAAGAGTTCGGCGACGAAGGTGACTAATAGAGTTATGTCTGTAGATATGCTAACAGGTCGTCCTGCAGAGGAAATGCCCAATTCTACGGGTGACCTTCTTCCCGAGCTCTCACAACTGCACGAACGAGTTCGGCAGGTGATGCTAGGCGTCGCCTAGGCCTTGTGGCCATCCATCTCCATGCCCGGAGGCCTTAGAGAGCTTTTAGAGAAGCTGAAGGGAGCGCGGTGGCGCTTCCGATTATGGAAGATATCGGCCTGCCGTCAAGGCGCCAGGGAGGCCTGGGCCATGGTGAAGACGCGGTACACGAAGGCTAACCCAAACCACATGGCCGAGGTCGGACCCGTGGGGCCTGATGGGAAGGAGATCCCTGTGAGCTTAGTGTACGGCCAGGTAGAATTGGCCGCAAAATATACCCAACAGGACTGTAAACTAGACAGCCTGTTGGATGCTATTGAAGAGGAATTTAACCAGTCGAATTGACTATGTAATTTAAGATGACATGTAAAATGCCTTCTAGCCGGATTGTAGATCGTTTGTCATGGCGGACCTTTTCGCTTCAACCTCGGGACCCGATAGTCCGGAGTGTGTCCGAGTACCCTCTCGGTTATGTAAGAACCAGGGCATGCATGGAGACCAGGCGTAGGGGTCATTAGTGCTTGAACAGACAAGTGCCCAACTAGTTTTGTTATATTAAATGGTTAGTAAGAAACATCTTCCAGGGAGAATAGTTCCGTTAGGGGTTCCTTTCCCTGGGAGGCATGCCCTAAAGTGCATGTCCGGACTACAAAAAGAGCAGAAAAACATCCGGGGGCGGATAAATAAATAAGTGAGAAATCATCTTTAGTTCACCGACCGAATATTCCCTTAAGAACGCTAGCTTTCGGCTTCACCCAGTCTGAGGTACACATCCGGCTGACCCGACAGTAACAATCGCAGAGGTGCTCCCCTTATACCCTAGCCGAATTAACGGGAACGTAGGGCATAAATACAAGAGCCAGGCAACCTAGCTTGGCCAAAACTTAAGTCATATCGATGCATATAATGGTGAATAAAAGGTACATGCGGAAGTATGACACATGTGTTGGGCATGAAGCCCATATAAATAAGCTTCTGTTAAAGAAGCCCCCAGGTATAATGAACGCGGATAGCGCGTCCGTTGTGTGCAAACAAGACACAAATGGGCCCCTAAAGGCTGTGAGAAAAAAGAAAGGGAGAAAAATCTAGGACAGATAGTGTATAAAAAATGGACAGAGGAAGGAGACGAACTCAGAGTCCGACGCTAGGCGTAGAATCTTCGGAGTCGGGCTGCGTTCCATGGGTTCGGCTCAAGTCGATTATCCGATGTATCCCGCAGACGGTACGCTCCACCAGTCAGGACTTGGTCAATAATGAAGGGGCCTTCCCATTTGGGCTTCAGTTTGTCCTTTTTCTTATCCGGCAGGCGTAGAACTAACTCGCCAACATTGTAAGTTTTGGCCCGTACTTCTCTGCTTTGGTATCTTCGAGCCTGCTGTTAATAGAATGCGGAACGGGCTTTTGCCACGTCACGCTCCTCCTCCAAGGCGTCCAAACTGTCCTGCCGATCAAGCTCGGCTTCTCTTTCTTCGTACATGCGCACTCGAGGTGAGTCATGAATTATGTAGTAGGGCAGAACCGCCTCTGCACCGTATACCATGAAGAATGGTGTGTATCCGGTGGTGCGGTTCGGCGTGGTCCGCAGCCCCCAGAGTACGGAGTCGAGCTCCTCTACCCAGTGCGTGTTAGATTCCTTGAGGGACCGCACTAATCTGGGTTTGATGCCGCTCATGATAAGACCATTTGCTCGCTCGACCTGACCGTTAGTTTGTGGGTGATAGACTAAAGCGTAATCGACCTTAATGCCCATGTTTTTGCACCAGAGTTTTACCTCGTCGGCGGTAAAGTTCGTGCCGTTATCAGTTATGATGCTGTGGGGGGGCGCCGTATCGGTGTACGACCCCGGATATGAAGTCTATCACCAGTCCGGATTCGGCCGTCTTAACAGGCTTGGCTTCTATCCATTTGGTGAACTTGTCCACCATGACCACCAAGTATTTTTTTCTTGTGGGTTCCTCCTTTAAGGGGTCCAACCATGTCAAGCCCCCAGACCACGAAGGGCCAGGTGATGGGGATAGTATGGAGGGTGGTGGGTGGCATATGGCTTTGGTTTGCAAAAAGCTGGCAACCAACGCATCGTTGGACTAAGTCCTGAGCGTTTGTCCGGGCCGTCGGCCAATAAAAGCCTGTACGGAAGGCCTTGCTTACAAGGGCCCGAGCTGCAGTGTGGTGACCGCCAAGTCCTGCATGAATTTCAGCCAGAAGATTCCGCCCTTCATCTTCAGAGATGCACCTTTGAAGGACTCCGGTGGTGCTTTTCTTATAAAGCTCTTCCTCATGGACTTTATAGGCTTTAGATCGCTGCACTATGCAGCGTTCCTCGTTTTGGTCCTCGAGAAGTTCCTGCCTAGTAAGGTAGGCTAGGAATGGTTCTATCCACGGGGCGATGACGGCCATTATTACGTGGGCTGAAGATGTTATTTCGTTGGCAGATCCTCCAATTATGTCAGAGTGTTCGGTGTCGGGCAGTGTGGTTGGGTCTGGGCTGTTACTGCCGAGTTCCCCTTCCCATACTACAGATGGCTTGAACAGCCTCTCCAAGAAGATGTTGGGGGGGACTGCATCGCGTTTTGTGCCAATGCGTGCCAAGATATCTGCTGCCTGATTGTTTTCCCGGGCTATATGGTGAAATTCGAGCCCCTCGAACCGAGCTGACATTTTTAGGACGGCGTTGCGGTAAGCTGCCATTTTTGGATCCTTGGCATCAAAGTCTCCATTTATTTGGGATATCGCGAGGTTCGAATCCCCGCGCACCTCTAGGCGTTGAATGCCCATGGATACTGCCATCCGGAGACCATGTAGAAGGGCCTCATATTCGGCTGCGTTGTTGGAGTCCGTATACATTATCTGGAGTACGTATTGAACTGTATCTCCTGTCGGGGACGTCAGAACGACGCCAGCCCCCAGACCAGCCAACATTTTGGAGCCGTCAAAGTGCATGATCCAGTTGGAATATGTGCCGTACTCTTTAGGGAGTTCGGCTTCCGTCCATTCGGCGACGAAGTCGGCCAAGACTTGTGACTTGATAGCTCGTCGTGGCTTGTAAGTTATGTCGAACGGGAGGAGCTCAATGGCCCATTTGCCAATCTGGCCCGTCGCGTCGCGGTTGTTTATAATATCGTTAAGTGATACTTCCAAGGCTACCGTGATCGAACACTCTTTAAAGTAGTGTTGCAGTTTCCGGGATGCCATGAATACCATGTACGCTATCTTTTGATAATGCGGGTACCGTGACTTGCATGGGGTAAGGACAGTGGACACATAGTAAACCGGCTTTTGAAGGGGGAATTTGTGTCCGTCCGTTTCTTGTTCGACGACGAGCACTGCGCTTACAACTTGATGAGTTGCCGCGATGTATAATAGCATTGGTTCGCCAATAGTTGGCGCGGCCAGGACTGGGTTCGTTGCCAATATAGCTTTTATTTCGTCGAGTCCGGCCATGGCGGCATCCGTCCACTCGAAGTGTTCGGTGCGCCGGAGGAGGCGATAAAGGGGTAATGCCTTTTCTCCCAAGCGGGAGATAAAGCGGCTTAGAGCGGCCATGCATCCGGTCAATTTGTGTATTTGTTTGAGGTCCTTTGGGATATCCAATTGTGACAGAGCTCGGATCTTGGCTGGATTTGCTTCAATTCCTCTACCGGATAGAATGAAGCCCAAGAGCTTTCCGGCTGGTACGCCGAAAACGCATTTTTCCGGGTTGAGCCTGATGTCGTATGTTTGAAGGTTATCGAATGTGAGCCTCAAGTCGTCTACTAGAGATTCGACATGCTTGGTTTTGACGACCACGTCATCGACGTATGCCTCCACTGTTTTGCCGATCTGGTTTGCCAGACATGTCTGAATCATGCGCTTATATGTTGTGCCGGCGTTCTTGAGTCGGAAGGGCATTGTGTTGAAGCAAAATGGGCCGTATGGTGTGATGAATGCTGTTGCGGCTTGGTCTGGCTCTGCCATCTTGATTTGATGGTAGCCGGAATATGCGTCGAGGAAACACAATGAATCGTGTCCTGCGGTAACGTCGATAATTTGATCGATGCGGGGGAGGGGGAAGGGATCCTTTGGGCAAGCCTTGTTGAGGTCCTTAAAATCGACGCACAGGCGCCAGGATTTGTCCTTCTTTGGTACCATCACTAGGTTTGCTAGCCAATCCAGATGTTTTATTTCTCTGATGAATCCGGCTTCCAATAACTTGGCTAGTTCCTCTCCCATGGCTTGTCTCTTAGGTTCGGAGAAACGCCAAAGAGCCTGCTTGACTGGCTTGAATCCTTTTAGGATATTTAAGCTGTGCTCCGCCAGCCTGCGTGGGATTCCTGGCATGTCCGAAGGGTGCCAGGCAAAAATGTCCCTGTTCTTGCGTAGGAACTCTCGTAGTGCGGCGTCTACATCAGGGTTTAATTGTGCCCCGATGGAAGCTGTTTTTGTGGGGTCCGTTGGATGGACTTGGAATTTCACTATCTCGTCCGCCGGTTTAAAGAAGGTGGACTTGGATCTTTTGTGGAGTATCACATCGTCCCTGTCCACCGTGGAGCGCAGCGCAGTCAGTTCCTCAGCCGCTAGGGCTTCGAATAGTGCATCGAGGGCCAGTGCGGCTGTCTTATTTTCGGCGCGGAGTGCTATGTTCGGATCACTAGCAAGAGTGATGATTCCGTTGGGCCCGGGCATTTTGAGCTTCATGTACCCATAATGGGGTATGGCTTGGAAGATTGTAAACGCCTCCCGCCCTAATATAGCGTGGTATCCGCTACTGAACGGGGCTACTTGAAATGTGACCTCTTCGGACCTGTAATTATCCGATGTGCCGAACACCACATCGAGTGTGATTTTTCCTGTACAGCGCGCTTCCCGACTGGGGATTATTCCTCTAAAGGTCGTGCTGCTTCGCTCAATGCGGTTCCAGTCTATTTCCATTTTTCGAAGGGTTTCCTCATAAATGAGGTTCAATCCGCTGCCGCCGTCCATGAGTACCTTGGTGAGTCGAAAGCCATCCACTATTGGACTGAGAACCAATGCGGCTGGTGCTCGGGCTGTTTGGAATTTAGGTTCGTCACTGGCATTAAAAGTGATAGCCGTGTTACTCCATGGGTTTATTGTTGCCACGTGGTAGACTTCGGCAAGGCTGCGGAGTGTTCGTTTTCGCATATTATTTGATGCGAAAGTATCGAAGACTGTTAGTACCGTACTGGAATCCCTGGGCTGGCGCTCTGCGGCTTCTGGGTTTAGAAGATCTTCGCCACTTTTGGCCACCTGCCGGAGTATCCAACATGCTCTAAGGCTATGAGTTGGTGTGGCGCCCTCTGTACTGTGAATTTTACAGGGTCCATTGAGCCATCCCTCCAGTACGGTTCCATGCCCCATAGAGGGTTTTTGCTTTTTGGTGTTTAACCCGGGTGTCTAGCGATAATGCACCCTTTTATTTCGGACTGGGTTTGTGTTTGGGGCCGGATTGACCCAAAATTTTATTTCGGTTTTCCAGGCGCTTTCCATCGTACAATACTTTTGTACTATGGACGCCAAGTCGGCAAAGCGTGTAATTTCACGGAGACTTATGGCGTCGAGGATTCCCTTGTCCGTGCAATTATTGAAGAAGAATGAAATTGCGTCTTCCTCGCGGCAGTCCTTTATCCTGTTCATGACCAGGAGGAATCTGGTCCAGTAATGGTGTACTGTTTCTTCGAGCTCTTGCCTAACTTGGGATAGATCGCATATGTTTGGGTGGGTGGGTGGAATTGAATCCGAAACCTCACCCAATCCGAGACTCGGGGGCCAAGGAGTTTCCGAACTCGGAAATCTGCATTCTTGGATGTTGTCCAATGAATCTAGCCCGCAGCCTGACTCGAGGTTCAGGTCTTGAGTGGCGTCCTCCCCTCCGCGGATATCCGGCTTGGAGGGATCAGGAATCCGGACATAGCTAGTCCTTAAGATAGACGGAGGGTCGCCGCATCGTTCCTCCACTACTGCAACATGATGGGTGACCTGGGGAGAGTTAATCTCTCTTAGGTCGGGTTTAGGCCCAATCTGATCGTAGTCTGTACCGACTCCCAGGGCGGTGATGCGATCCAAGAGCTCATTTAAGGAAGAGAGCTCCATTGGATCTAACTACTCGGCGAGTTCCGAGTTGACGTGAAGATTTCTTTTGATGACCCGAGAAGTCATCGTCGGCGCAACGGCCGAACAGGCGGTCATAAGAAAACCACCTAGCTGGAGAGTTTGGCCGACAGCCAAAGCTCCCTTAGCAACGGTGCCATCTTTAAAGACGGGATGAGTCATCCTTCCTGATGGTGACGACACAGCGGAACTCTCAATGAAAGCACCAATGTCGGTGTCAAAACCGGCGGCTCTCGGGTAGGGGGTCCCGAACTGTGCGTCTAGGCGGATGGTAACAGGAGACAAGGGACACAATGTTTTTACCCAGGTTCGGGCCCTCTCGATGGAGGTAAAACCCTACTCCTGCTTGATTAATATTGATGATATGGGTAGTACAAGAGTAGATCTACCACGAGATCAGAGGCTAAACCCTAGAAGCTAGCCTATGGTATGATTGGTGTTCGTCCTACGGACTAAAACCCTCCGGTTTATATAGACAGCGGAGAGGGCTAGGGTTACACAGAGTCGGTTACAATGGGAGGAGATCTACATATCCGTATCACCAAGCTTGCCTTCCACGCCAAGGAAAGTCCCATCCGGACACGGGACGAAGTCTTCAATCTTGTATCTTCATAGTCCAGGAGTCCGGCCAAAGGTTATAGTTCGGCTACCCGGACACCCCCTAATCCAAGACTCCCTCAGTGCCCAACCTATCAGCCTAGCCTGTCGATCACACGCCAGTGACCGACGCCTAAAATGTCTCATTCGCAAGCGTGCGAAGGAAGACTCCGTCCCCTTTTTCTATAAAAAGGGCACACTAGCCTCAACCCAGCACAGCACAGCCTCTACCCCAAACCGAGCTAGAATGCCTGGCCCCATTGTTCACAATGAGACCACAGCGACCAACCTTGGAGGTTTTGTGACCATGCTAGCAAACATCACCCGCCGTGCCTTCGCGTTAGAAGAGCACCCAGAATATGTTGTGTACCAGGGGTCCATGAGCGGTGAGAGCCATCAATTCTGGGCCACTGTGCAAGTCTATGGTAGGGGTCTATTGCCAGAACGCCCCTACAGGTTCATCGGAAGGACAACTTCCTTTGAGCCACAAGCCATCCAACTAGCTGCTCGAGAGACTATAGTTCAACTTCGGCACTTGTCGCCCAGAGTTAACTGTCGCTCGTTCTACTACTACCCCAGCCGTGACGGGTATGGTAGGCCAACCCAAGTTGCCAACGGGGATCACGAGACGGATCCTGCATTGCTGCATCTGGTACGCTATGTAAGTGCACTAGAGGAACTATTCGATCAAATCACCCTTGATCTGCTCGCACCTCAAGGAGAACTGGTTCGCCGAACCCCGACAAGAAGAGAAGATGAGCCCAACACCAACAACCCAGTCGTGCTGTTCGGACAACCGATCGAGTCCTTGAGGTCTGCCCCAGCCATCGACCAAGGTGCTTTGATGTCCCCAGAAGTGCTTCGTCGTCTTTTGGGAACACGCACCAACGGTATTGTGGCCAACAATCCCCGCGATGGTCATCATCGCTACCCCGACCCTGCAGTTCCTCAACCCCCTCCAGCTAACCCCGACGGTGAAGCCAATGGAGAAGCCTCGGCATCCACAAGGCACGCCCGCTTAGACATAAACGAGGTAGACTGAGTCACTCAAGTAGTACCGAGTCTTAGTATGCCCATGCTCTGTAATTGGGTGATCTTGTATCGCCATAATTCAATGTTGTTTGCTTGTGCACCCCTACTTTAAATAGTAGCCATGCATAAGTATGTTGGTGTACGATTTTTTTATTTCGGGCGTAGCTACCAAGAACCAACCCCGACGACACCCACAATAACACGTCACTTTTGTGAGATGTGTGTATCTGTGGCATTGACCCCGACCCCATAGAGCAGAACCGACAAACTAGTTGCCCCTCACCGCGGTAAATAACCCAACCCAGTTGCTATATAAAAGGCCACCTCATGACCTTGCCAAGTACCCCTCACCTTGGGCACAACCCTCACAGCCTTTTCTCGCCATGCCAAGCCCTAGTATTTATCTAAGAACCCCAGATGCAACCCCAGGCAGTTTTGTTAAAATATTGTGGGACTTTACCTGCAGTACCATGAGTGCTACCCGTCCACCCCAGTACGAGTTGCTCAAATCGAGGATCACCCCTTCCACCTCGAAATATTGGGCAGTAGTACACATCCCTCCCGCAAACCCAAACCAAGACCCAACGGAAGTCTCCTTCGTGGGGAAATCTATGCCGACTCCGCATATGGCCATAGAAGTTGCTGCGTACGAAGCGCTTGCTCACCTTCGATTCGCGGTACCCTATGCCAGCGATCGAGGGTATTACTACTTCCCGAGTCGTGCAGCACCCGAAGAAATAACATCTTTTCTCGGGGGACGCATTGAGAGAGACCCAGTACTGGCCAATCTTGCCCAGTATGTCATCGCTCAAGAGCGTCTGACCCAGCGAGTAATGGGTTATCTCCAGAGCCTCGCTGATTTAAATCCCCAGATCGCCATCGGCAGACCACTAAGGCCCGACCAGGAGAGACACGTTCATCGACTAGTCAATCCGCTTCCCCTGATAGAAGAAGAGTGTGCCCCCAGTACCGGAGACGTTTTCTCGGGACCCCGTCCAGTTACCGTTTTCATTGTAGATGTCAACACTATGTTTATTATTCCAGCAATTATTTATGTGTTGTAACTTATGCGTGGTACCCTGAGTTTGTGCGACGAATAAATTATTTGGTTTCAATTAATATGAGTGGTTTTACTGCTATTAATTTTGATTTAACTAATTTCACTCGCGAAAAATCCCTAAGTGAGATTTCTTTTCCCAAAATTGCTGAAGCGTATATCTCCTCATGACGTAGATTTTTATTCGTGCAGCACCACGGCAGCAGACTCACAACCACAACCACTCGAACACATGCACTAATTGCAAAACCACGTAACCATGTTGCATCTAACTGATCACCTCCCTAACACACCACAGTCTCTGAAGGAGAGAATAGTGGGTAATCGTCCGGGTGCAAGTTACCTCCAGCACGCTACGCACTACCGCAAGTACGGCCTAGATGTCCTACACGCTGATATGGCTATATTCTCTGACTTTTGTGAAAAGATTTGTGAGGTTTTCATGGACGACTTTTCCGTCTATGGTTCCTCTTTTGATGATTGCTTGAGCAATCTTGATCGAGTTTTGCAGAGATGTGAAGAAACTAATCTTGTCTTGAATTGGGAAAAGTGCCACTTTATGGTTAATGAAGGTATTGTTTTGGGGCAGAAAGTTTCCGAAAGAGGTATTGAAGTTGATAAAGCCAAGGTTGATGCTATTGAAAAGATGCCATGTCCTAAGGACATCAAAGGTATAAGAAGTTTCCTTGGTCACGCCGGATTTTATAGGAGGTTCATTAAGGACTTCTCAAAAATTTCTCGGCCTCTGACTAATTTATTGCAAAAAGATATACCATTTGTCTTTGATGATGATTGTGTAGAAGCATTTGAAACACTTAAGAAAGCATTAGTCTCTGCACCTGTTGTTCAGCCACCTGATTGGAATCTACCCTTTGAAATTATGTGTGATGCTAGTGATTATGCTGTAGGTGTTGTTCTAGGGCAAAGAGTTGATAAGAAGTTAAATGTTATCCATTATGCTAGTAAGACTCTAGACAATGCTCAAAGAAAATATGCTACTACTGAAAAAGAGCTTTTAGCAGTTGTATTTGATTGTCATAAGTTCAGACCTTATATCGTTGATTCTAAAGTAACTATTCACACTGATCATGCTGCTATTAAATATCTTATGGAAAAGAAAGATGCTAAACCTAGACTTATTAGATGGGTTCTCTTGCTGCAAGAATTTGATTTGCATATTGTTGATAGAAAGGGAGCTGAGAACCCCGTAGCAGACAACTTGTCTAGGTTAGAGAATGTTCTTGATAACCCACTTCCTATTAATGATAGCTTTCCTGATGAACAATTAAATGTTATAATTACTTCTCGTAGTACTCCTTGGTATGCTGATTACGCTAATTATATTGTTGCTAAGTTTATACCACCTAGTTTCACATACCAACAAAAGAAAAAGTTCTTCTATGACTTGAGACATTACTTTTGGGATGACCCACATCTTTATAAAGAAGGAGTAGATGGTGTTATTAGACATTGCATACCCGAGCATGAACAGGAACAGATCCTACGCAAGTGTCACTCCGAAGCTTATGGAGGACACCATGCTGGAGACAGAACTGCACATAAGGTATTGCAATCCGGTTTTTATTGGCCTACTCTCTTCAAGGATGCCCATAAGTTTGTCTTGTCTTGTAATGAATGTCGAAGAATTGGTAATATTAGTAGACGTCAAGAAATGCCTATGAATTATTCTCTTGTTATTGAACCATTTGATGTCTGGGCCTTTGATTATATGGGGCCTTTTCCTGCCTCTAATGGATATACACATATTTTAGTTGATGTTGATTACATTACTATGTGGGTAGAAGCTATTCCAACTAGTAGTGCTGATCATAACACTTCTATTAAAATGCTTAAGGAAGTTATTTTTCCGAGGTTTGGAGTCCCTTGATACTTAATGACTGATGGTGGTTCACACTTTATTCATGGTGCTTTCCGTAAATTGCTTCCTAAGTATGATGTTAATCATAGAATTGCATCTCCTTATCACCCACAGTCTAGTGGTCAAGTAGAATTGAGCAATAGAGAGCTCAAATTAATTTTGCAAAAGACTGTTAATAGGTCTAGAAAGAATTGGTCCAAGAAACTTGATGATGCATTATGGGCATATAGAACTGCATATAAAAATCCTATGGGCATGTCTTCATATAAAATGGTTTATGGAAAAGCATGTCACTTACCTCTCGAACTAGAACATAAGGCATATTGGGCTATTAAAGAGCTCAACTATGATTTCAAACTTGCCGGTGAGAAGAGGTTATTTGATATTAGCTCTCTTGATGAATGGAGAACCCAAGCTTATGAAAACGCCAAGTTGTTTAAAGAAAAAGTTAAAAGATGGCATGACAAAAGGATACAAAAGTGTGAGTTTAATGTAGGTGATTGTGTATTGCTATACAACTCTCGTTTAAGATTTTTTGCAGGAAAACTTCTCTCCAAATGGGAAGGCCCCTATGTTATCGAAGAGGTCTATCGTTCCGGTGCCATAAAAATCAACAACTTCGAAGGCACAAATCCGAAGGTGGTAAACAGTCAAAGAATCAAACATTATATCTCAGGTAACCCCATAAATGTTGAAACCAATATTATTGAAACCGTAACTCCGGAGGAATACATAAGGGACACCTTCCAGACCGTTTCAGACTCCGAAAAGGAATAGGTATGTGGTATGGTAAGTAAACCGACTCCAAAACAATTTTTAAGGCAATATTTCTCCGTTTTGGAATATTTAGAAAATTAGAAAAATAAGTAGCAGTCCGGGAAGGACACGAGGGCCCCACAAGGGTGGTGGGCGTGCCCTACCCCTCTGGGCGCGCCCCCCTACCTCGTGAGCACCTCGTGTGCCCTCCGGACTCCATTTTCTTGCACGATACGTATTTTGGTCGGTAAAAAATCATTATATAACCTCCCGAAGGTTTTGACTCCCGTATCACACAAATCTCCTCTGTTTTTGTTTCAAGCTGTTGCTGCTGCAGATTAGAGCAAGATGTCTTCTCAAGAGTCAGTCGGGGAGAGCTAGGTATCTAATCCGGCATCGGAACCAAGTGCAAACAGCGACACTGACCACTTTGGGCCAGCAACGGAGGAGGATATGGAGGCTAACTTGATGAGGGTAGATACCATGGAGGATCGAGAAGTCACCTCCCGCTTCCGAGCTGGGTTCACGATGGGGGAATTACAAAGCTCAGCTATTCCAAACTCGGTTATCCCTTCCAATGTTAGATTTCTTTCTTATGAAAATATGAGGAGGAGTGTTTCTTGTTCTCCCGCAGCTATGCAACACCCTTGGATGCAAGGATCTTTAGCCGTCACAGGAAAGCTTCGTAAAGAAATAATGGACCTCAAGCAGCAAGTCAATAAACTCGAGGAGGAAAACTGTATCCTGAAGGGCATCATCGCCAAGAATATTACACCAACAAAAAAGAAGGAGATATAATCACATGGGTATGGGCACTCCCCCTTGGCAACTGCCAAGCTTGGGGGAGGTGCCCCGGTATCGTATCACAATCACAACTCCTATCTTTACCGTTTTTCTTAGTCGTTCCTTGTAGTATCTTGATCTAGTAGAATAAAGTCTATGGCATGATCTAGTTCTGCGTTTTGCTTTATGATCCCTCTTTGTAATCGAGTCCGTGAGCTATATATAATAAAGATTAGTGTTAAGTCAAGGGCTTGATTATTTTGCCATGATCTTGGGTGAATAAAAGAAAAGAGAAGAGAATAAAAAGAAATAAAGAGTTCATATTGATCTTATTGAAAGTAATGACTTCACTTAGAAAGAGTATGATGATTAAAAGTTGTTGGGAGTTGACAGACATAGCTTTGGTCATCGTTGCAATTAATAGGAAGTAATAAGGAAAGAGAGGTTTCACATATAGATATATTATAATTGACATCTTTTATGATTGAGAGCACTCATTAAAATATGACATGCTAAAGAGTTGATGTTGGACAAGGAAGACAACGTAATGAGTTATGTCTTTCTTATATCTGAGATAAAGTATGTTGGCATGGATCCTCTAACTTGTTGAGCTTGCCTTTCCCCCTCATGCTAGCCAAATTCTCAGCACCAAGTAGAGATACTACTTGTGCTTCCAAATACCCTTAAACCAGTTTTGCCATGAGAGTCCACCATATCTACCTATGGATTGAGTAAGATCCTTCAAGTAAGTTGTCATCGGTGCAAAGCAATAAAAATTGCTCTAAATATGTAGGATTGATTGGTGTGGGAGAAATAAGCTTTATACGATCTTGTGATGTGGAAGTAATAAAAGCGACGGACTGCATAATAAAGGTTCACATCACAAGGGGCAATATAAAGTTGCGTTCTTTCGCATTGAGATTTTGTGCATCCAACCATAAAAGCGCATGGCAACCTCTGCTTCCCTCTGCGAAGGGCCTATCCTTTATTATTATCTTGTAGCTTTTCCAAGAGTCATGGTGATCTTCACCTTTTCTTTTTCATTTTATCCTTTGGCAAGCTCAGCATGTTGGAAAGAACATGATATATATATATCTAATTGGATGTAGGGGAGCATGAACCATTATTGTTGACATTAACCTTGAGGTAAAAGGTTGTGGGGCAAAACTATAAGCCCCTATCTTTCTCTGTGTCCGATTAAAACTTCATAACCACAAGTATCGCGTGGGTGTTAGCAATTATGAAGGACTAGATGATAGTTGAGTATGTGGACTTGCTTTTTAGCTCTGACATAGACTCTTTCTGATGTTATGATAAATTGCAATTGTTTCAATGACTGAGGTTATAGTTTGTTGGTGCTCAATAAGGTTTTTGATTCATACTTTCGCTTTGTGAATTGACCATCACTTGAATATAAGTAATCATATGACAAAATCTATACATGTTGCTGTTCTGAGAATAATCATGATGCCTTCGTGTCCATATTTTATTTTTAACGATGCCTCTACCTCTAAACATGAGGACATATTTATTGTTATCGGCTTTTCGCTTGAGGACAAGCGAGGTCTAAGCTTGGGGGAGTTGATACGTCCATTTTGCATCATGCTTTTATATCGTTATTTATTGCATTATGGGCTGCTAGTTCACTTTATGTCACAATACTTATGGCTATTCTCTCTTATTTTACAAGGTTTACATAAGGAGGGAGAATGCCGGCAGCTGGAATTCTAGGCTGGAAAAGGAGCAAATATTAGAGACCTATTCTGCGCAACTCCAAAAGTCCTGAAACTCCACGGAATATCTTAAAATAAATAAAGAAAAATCCTCACCAAAGATGAAGTCCAGGGGGCCCACACCCTGCTCACGAGGGTGGGGGGCGCGCCCCCCTCCTAGGGCGCGCCCCCTACCTCGTGGGCCCCCTGGTGGGTCTTCGACGTCCATCTTCTCCTATATGAAGTCTTTCGATGAGAAAAAAATCAGAGGCAACCTTTCGGGACGAAACACCGCCGCCACGAGGCGGAACCTTGGCGGAACCAATCTAGAGCTCCGGTAGAGCTGTTCTGTCGGGGATACTTCCCTCCGGGAGGGGGAAATCATCACCATCGTCATCACCAACGCTCCTCTCATCGGGAGAGGGCAATCTCCATCAACATCTTCACCAGCACCATCTCATCTCCAAACCCTAGTTCATCTCTTGTATCCAATTCTTGTCCCAAAGTCCGGGATTGGTGCTAGTAGGTTGCTAGTAGTGTTGATTACTCCTTGTAGTTGAAGCTAGTTGGTTTATTTGGTGGAAGATCATATGTTCAGATCCTATATGCATATTATTACCCCTCTGATTATGAACATGAATATGCTTTGTGAGTAGTTACGTTTGTTCCTGAGGACAAGGGAGAAGTCTTGCTATTAGTAGTCATGTGAATTTGGTATTCATTTGATATTTTGATAAGATGTATGTTGTCTAGCCTCTAGTGGTGTTATGTGAACGTCGACTACATAACACTTCACCATTATTTGGGCCTAGAGGAAGGCATTGGGAAGTCATAAGTAGATGATGGGTTGCTAGAGTGACATAAGCTTAAACCCTAGTTTATGCGTTGCTTCGTAAGGGGCTGATTTGGATCCACTTGTTTCATGCTATGGTTAGGTTTACCTTAATACTTTTGTTGTAGTTGCGGATGCTTGCAATATAGGTTAATCATAAGTGGGATGTTTGTTCAAGTAATAACAGCACCCAAGCACCGGTCCACCCACATATCAAATTATCAAAGTACCGAACGCGAATCATATGAACGTGATGAAAACTAGCTTGACGATATTCCCATGTGTCCTTGGGAGCGCTTTTCCTATTATAAGAGTTTGTTCCGGCTTGTCGTTTGCTACAAAAAGGATTGGGCCACCTTGCTGCACCTTATTTACTTTTGTTACTTGTCGCTCGTTACCATTTACCTTATCACAAAACTATCTGTTACCACTTGTTTCAGTACTTGCAGAGAATACCTTGCTGAAAACCGCTTATCATTTCCTTCTGCTCCTCGTTGGGTTCGACACTCTTACTTATCGAAAGGACTATGATAGATCCCCTATACTTGTGGGTCATCAAGACTCTTTTCTGGCGCCGTTGCCGGGGAGTGTAGCGCCTTTGGTAGGTGGAATTTGGTAAGGAAAAATTTATATAGTGTGCTGAAATTTACTGTCACTTGTTACTATGGAAAGTAATTCTCTGAGGGGCTTGTTCGGGGTATCTTCACCCCGTCCAGTAGAGCAAAGAGTTGCTCCTCAACCTACTGAACCTATTGAAAATGAAACTCCTTTTGTATTTCCTTCGGGTATGATGGAAAAAACTGCTAGCTAATCCTTTTACAGGAGATGGAACAAAGCATCCTGATGAGCACTTATTATATGTGGATGAAGTTTTTGGATTATTTAAGCTTGCAGGTGTACCTGATGATGTTGCTAAGAAGAAGGTCTTCCCTTTATCTTTGAAGGAAGATGCATTGATATGGTATAGGCTATGTGATACGAGAGCGTGGGACTATAAAATATTGAAATTGGAATTTCATCAAAAGTATTACCCTATGCATCTTGTTCATCGTGATCGCAATTATATATATAATTTCTGGCCTCGCGAAGGAGAAAGCATCACTCAAGCTTGGGGGAGGCTTAAATCAATGTTATATTCATGCCCCAATCATGAGCTCTCGAGAGAAATAATTATGCAAAGTTTTTATGCTCGGCTTTCTGAAAACAATCGCACCATGCTCAATACTTCTTGTGCTGGCTTTTTTATGATGAAGACTATTGAATTCAGATGGAATTTATTGGATAGAATTAAACGCAACTCTGAAGATTGGGACCTCGACGAAGGTAAGGAGTCAGGTATGACACCTAAGTTTGATTGTGTTAAATCTTTTATGGATACCAATATTTTCCGTAAGTTTAGCACTAAATATGGACTTGACTCTGAGATAGTAGCTTCTTTCTGTGAATCTTTTTCTACTTGTGTTGATCTCCCTAAGGAGAAGTGGTTTAAATATCATCCTCCCATAGAAGTAAAAGTAGCTGCACCTATTAAAGTTGAAGAAAAGATTGTCACTTATAATGATCCTATTGTTCCCACTTCTTATGTTGAGAAACCACCTTTCCCTGTTAGAGTAAAGGATCATGCTAAAGCTTCAACTGTTGTTCATAAAAGCAATATTAGAACTTATACACCTCCTGAGCAAGTTAAAGTAGAACCTAATATTGCTATTGTTAAAGATCTCTTGTCTGATAATATTGATGGGCATGTTATTTAGTTCAATGGTGAAACTGCTAGAATTGCTAAACCTTGTGATAGAGATAAACATAGACCTGTGGTAGGCGTGCCTGTTATTTCTATTAAAATAGGAGATCATTGTTATCATGGCTTATGTGATATGGGTGCTAGTGCTAGTGTTATACCTTATGACTTGTATAAAGAAATCAAGCATGAAATTGCACCTACTGAGTTAGAAGATATTGATGTCACAATTAAACTTGCCAATAGAGATACTATTTCAGCGATGGGAATTGTTAGATATGTTGAAGTCTTGTGTGGGAAAACTAAATATCCTGCTGATTTTCTTGTTCTTACTTCTCCGCAAGATAGGTTTTGTCCCATTATATTTGGTAGACCCTTCTTAAACACTGTTAATGCTAGAATAGATTGTGAAAAGAATGTTGTTACTATTGGCTTGGATAATATGGTTCGTGAGTTTAATTTCTCTAAATTTAGTAAACAACATCATGAGGAAGAATTGCCTAGTAAGGATGATATTATCGGTCTTGCTTCTATTGCCGTACCTCCTAGTGATCCTTTAGAACACTATTTGCTAGACCATGAAAATGATATGTTCATGCATGAAAGAAGGGAAATAGATGAAGTATTCTTTAAACAGGAACCTATTCTGCATCACAATTTACCTGTTGAGATTTTAGGGGATCCCCCTCCACCCAAGGGTGATCCCGTGTTTGAGCTTAAACTGTTGCCTGATAATCGTAAATATGCATATCTTGATGAAAAGAAGATATATCCTATTATTATTAGTGCTAACCTTTCAGAGCATGAAGAAGAAAGATTATTGAAAACTCTGAAGAAGCATCGTGCTGCTATTGGATATACTCTTGATGATCTTAAGGGCATTAGTCCCACTCTATGTCAACATAAAATAAATTTGGAAGCAGATGCCAAACCAGTTCGTGATCCTCAACGACGTCTGAATCCTAAAATGAAAGAAGTGGTAAGAAAAGAAATACTCAAGCTTCTGGAGGCGGGTATAATTTATCCCGTTGCTGATAGTCAGTGGGTAAGTCATGTCCATTGTGTCCCCAAGAAGGGAGGCATTACAGTTTTTCCTAATGATAAAGATGAATTGATTCCACAAAGAATTATTACAGGTTATAGGATGGTAATTGATTTCCGCAAATTAAATAGGGCTACTAAGAAAGATCATTACCCCTTACCTTTGATTGATCAAATGCTAGAAAGATTATGCAAATATACACATTATTGCTTCCTAGATGGTTACTCTGGTTTCTCTCAAATACCTGTGTCGGCTAGAGATCAATCAAAGACCACTTTTACATGCCCTTTTGGAACTTTTGCTTATAGACGTATGCCTTTTGGTTTATGTAATGCACCTGCTACCTTTCAAAGATGCATGATGGCTATATTCTCTGACTTTTGTGAAAAGATTTGTGAGGTTTTCATGGACGACTTTTCCGTCTATGGTTCCTCTTTTGATGATTGCTTGAGCAATCTTGATCGAGTTTTGCAGAGATGTGAAGAAACTAATCTTGTCTTGAATTGGGAAAAGTGCCACTTTATGGTTAATGAAGGTATTGTTTTGGGGCAGAAAGTTTCCGAAAGAGGTATTGAAGTTGATAAAGCCAAGGTTGATGCTATTGAAAAGATGCCATGTCCTAAGGACATCAAAGGTATAAGAAGTTTCCTTGGTCACGCCGGATTTTATAGGAGGTTCATTAAGGACTTCTCAAAAATTTCTCGGCCTCTGACTAATTTATTGCAAAAAGATATACCATTTGTCTTTGATGATGATTGTGTAGAAGCATTTGAAACACTTAAGAAAGCATTAGTCTCTGCACCTGTTGTTCAGCCACCTGATAGGAATCTACCCTTTGAAATTATGTGTGATGCTAGTGATTATGCTGTAGGTGCTGTTCTAGGGCAAAGAGTTGATAAGAAGTTAAATGTTATCCATTATGCTAGTAAGACTCTAGACAATGCTCAAAGAAATTATGCTACTACTGAAAAAGAGCTTTTAGCAGTTGTATTTGATTGTCATAAGTTCAGACCTTATATCGTTGATTCTAAAGTAACTATTCACACTGATCATGCTGCTATTAAATATCTTATGGAAAAGAAAGATGCTAAACCTAGACTTATTAGATGGGTTCTCTTGCTGCAAGAATTTGATTTGCATATTGTTGATAGAAAGGGAGCTGAGAACCCCGTAGCAGACAACTTGTCTAGGTTAGAGAATGTTCTTGATGACCCACTTCCTATTAATGATAGCTTTCCTGATGAACAATTAAATGTTATAAGTACTTCTCGTAGTACTCCTTGGTATGCTGATTACGCTAGTTATATTGTTGCTAAGTTTATACCACCTAGTTTCACATACCAACAAAAGAAAAAGTTCTTCTATGACTTGAGACATTACTTTTGGAATGACCCACGTCTTTATAAAGAAGGAGTAGATGGTGTTATTAGACGTTGCGTACCCGAGCATGAATAGGAACAGATCCTACGCAAGTGTCACTCCGAAACTTATGGAGGACACCACGCTGGAGACAGAATTGCACATAAGGTATTGCAATCCGGTTTTTATTGGCCTACTCTCTTCAAGGATGCCCATAAGTTTGTCTTGTGTTGTGATGAATGTCAAAGAATTGGTAATATTAGTAGACGTCAAGAAATGCCTATGAATTATTCTCTTGTTATTGAACCGTTTGATGTCTGGGGCTTTGATTATATGGGGCCTTTTCCTGCCTCTAATGGATATACACATATTTTAGTTGTTGTTGATTACGTTACTAAGTGGGTAGAAGTTATTCCAACTAGTAGTGCTGATCATAACACTTCTATTAAAATGCTTAAGGAAGTTATTTTTCCGAGATTTGGAATCCCTAGATACTTAATGACTGATGGTGGTTCACACTTTATTCATGGTGCTTTCCGTAAAATGCTTGCTAAGTATGATGTTAATCATAGAATTGCATCTCCTTATCACCCACAGTCTAGTGCTCAAGTAGAATTGAGCAATAGAGAGCTCAAATTAATTTTGCAAAAAACTGTTAATAGGTCTAGAAAGAATTGGTCCAAGAAACTTGATGATGCATTATGGGCATATAGAACTGCATACAAAAATTCTATGGGCATGTCTCCATATAAAATGGTTTATGGAAAAGCATGTCACTTGTTCATCAAATTCAAAAAATGTTCATCAATGTAAAAAAATGTTCATTGAACTCAAACTTTTTGTTCATCGAATTTAGAAAACTATTCACTAAAATTCAAAATTTGTTCACCGACGTAAAAAATATTCATTCAATTCAAATTTTGTTCATCATTTTCAAAAAATGTTCATTAAACTCAAAATTCGTTCATTATTTTTTCGAAAAAAAAAATTTGAATACCAATTTTGTTCATCAAGTTAAAAATTTGTTCATGAAATTCACGTTTTTTTCATGAAATATAAAAAATGTTCATCATTACTAAACAAATGTTCATTAAAATTTAAAAGATGTTTCTTCTTTTGAATAACAAACGTTTTTGAATTCCAGCACTGTTTTTATGACAATTCACGATATTTTTGAATTTTAGAACCAATCCCGAATTATTTGAATATAGAATAAAACAAAAAAAGAAATAAAAAAGGAAAATTAAAAAAAAAAGAAAAAACGGGTGTAGGTGTGCGCTGGGGTGCGCGCTGCCGCGACTGGGAGCGCCCCACCATATAGGAGGTCTCCTATATCTAATACTCCTTTTGTCAAGGATAGTCTCCGTAACGCCCAGGGTTGAGCGACATGGGCCTGCCCACGCTCTGCAGCCCCTGGTTTTGGGAGATTTTTATTATTTCCCCTTTTTTGTGCTGGTTTGATGGTCTTTCTCTGTCTTTTTTTATTTTTATTTTCTATTTTAAACTTGTGAAGAACATTTAAAGTTAGGTACATATTTAAAAAATGTAAACATTTATATTAAATGTAGGGAAGGAATTGCTTTTGGAAACGTGAACCGCATGTCATTCATTCAATAATAGGAGTACAAACCAGCATGTAACCACGATCTACAGGCAACCAGAAGCACAATTGGCACAACACTTTTGCTAAATAACCCTGTAAAAAACAAGGAAGTCCTAAAACACCAAAAGCCGCCGATGTAAATGACGCGCTGCCGGACATAAGAGATACACCACCATCTTGCGCAGGAGCAAAGAAGCGCCATAGGAAGCAACACTAGTAGAAAACAGGGCTTTGGTCACAGGGCAATATTCACATTAGTCCTGGTTGCATTACGAACCGGGACTAATGTTAGCATTATTCTCGTTTCGAGCGGCTAAAGGCATTAGTCCCGGTTCAAATGGGCCCTTTAGTCCCGGTTTGAGACACGAACCAGGACTAATGTTAGCATTAGGGTGCGATGCCCTTTTGTCTCGGTTCGTATCCCAAACTGGGACTAAAGGGCCCATTACTCAAACTCTACCCCCCCCCCCGGTGTATCGCCATTTCAGTTTTCAAAAAAAGATAAAATGATAGAAACTTCAAAAAATAAAATCCTTTGAGATGTAGTTATATTACTACATCTACTAGTTAGGAAAATTAAAAAAACTTAAATTTGGACATGTTTTGAAAAAAGTGTCATAAAAAAGTAAAACGGCTATAACTTTTGCACACGATGTCGGAAAAAAACGTATAATATATCAAAATGTTCAGCACAAAAATCCGCATCCAATTTTGACCGCCTACGACCTGTTTGCAAATTTTTAGAATGTTCAAATTCTAAAAGGAAAAAAATATGCTAAAATTTTAGTTTTTTTTTGAATTTTGGTTAAATCTGGTCAAACTACTTATTCAAGAAGTATTAGTGTTAGTACATAATTATTCAAGAATATTAGTGTTACTAAATAATTATTTCATTTTTTGAATTTTGATCAAATCTGGTCAAACTCTGGTCAAACTACTTCATTTACCACCATCGTCACCACCACCTAAAGAAGAAGCCATGGTCAGGCGAAACCTAAGCAAGCTAGTCCTACAACTACTGCTAATACACCCCGCGCACGCGGGGTTCATTGATTGGGAAGGAGAGCCGCCGGAGACAACATCGGCAAATGGAGGCGCCAAGGGCAGGTGGTTTCGCTTCTTTCCATCAGCACGGGAGGAGCGAGGTGGTTTAAGAAGGAACAATGCAATGTAGTGTATGTATGAATTGTGCAAACATAAAATGGGTGTTCCTTTTTTTTTAAGTTAGCAAAAAATGGGTGTTGGTGCCACCAGCCAGTTGTGTTCTTTTCTGCGGCATATACTGCTGCCAGTGCCACGTGTCCCAGCTTTTAGTAAGTTGGGCAAGAACTTATAGAGGACCCAAGGAAGGATTGACTTCGATCGCAATATATAATAGGCTAGTAATTACTGCTCGCGATAATAATAGGTTATTTTTGGAAGGAATTAATTAGCCCATAAACAGATCAACATGAAAGGTCTCCCTCATCCTCATCCTGCCCTTGTTCTGATTGATCACCATGAGAGGCCCAACTTGGATTTGCTAGCTAAGTAATCTCGATTGGTTCGTGTCAGATCACCCTAACCCTATAAACACATGGAATTCATCGTTCGCTAGAGGAGATAGGCCAATAGACCAGTTTAATTATCATTTTAAATGCCATGAACAAAAAACACACACATATTTTCTTATTATAAACAGAGAAAATACAAATTTATAAAACTACCATCATCTTAAAATTTGAAACTGTCATGCTACTTCATAAAACTGCCATTTCTCTAATTTGCAAATTTACAATCCAATGACTAAAATAAGTGCAGTGTGATCTACATATTTTTTATGAATTTTTACATGGAGATGTTTTACTGTGCGAAAAATGTCATGCTTTGGAGAATTTTTTTTCTTTATTTTTGCAATGGACCAAAGCAAAATGCCATGCTGTAAACTTCTTATTTATTTGGTTCACTGTGCAAAAATCATAAAACATGTCATTCCGTTGAAAAAATCCATGCAAATATTTTTTTGCATCTTCTTAATAAAAAGATTATCATGCCTAAAATAATAAAATTTTCATACTCTCAAATAAAAACTATCTCCTTTAAATAACAAAACTATTACGTTATTAATAACTAAAATGTCACGCTCTTAATAATAAAACTGCAATCCACTTAATGAAAAAAATCGTGTTATTAATAATAAAATTCCATGCTCTTAGTAATAAAACTGCCATCCTCTTCATAATAAAAATGATTTGTTATTAATTATTGAAATGCCATGCTCTTAATAATAAATTTTCCATGTGAGAAAGTAAAAAAAAAAAGACAATTCCAAAATTAACATGGATAAGTGATACAATTTCCCAGCCAGGGGCATTACAAAAATACCTAAAAATTGCCATGTTTTCGGAGACAAAAAATGACATGGTTTAAAATAAAAAAGAATTGCCATGCCACCTATAATTAAAAGTTGCACATGGCAAGTTTAGAAGAAAAAAATCTCCCTAAAATAGGGATTTTTTGTACTTTCAAAAATGGTAAAAATTCAGGATTTTTTCCAAATGAAAAATCAGATTTAAAACAATTTTTCTTTAAAATCTTCTACTACTATAGTACACGATTTTTTGAACTTTGACTCGTCACCCACGGTGATATTGAAGTATTAGCCGTCGATTTCTTACCCAACCCAACTGATCCAACGACCGTGGTTTCTAGGATTCGTTTGGTGCGGCCGCGCGCCAAAATAAGGTGGACATGATCTTTCTGGAGTTATCTTGAACCCACTATACACCTGCACCCTCACGTTCTGTTATTGATGAGAGAGAAAGTTCTATGCAAGATCTTCTGTGGCTGTTTTGTGAAGCACCCATCGTGTAAAGTCATTTGGGCACCAAGCCACCAAGAATTGTATCGTGTAACCTTGATTGTTGTTTGATCGCAAGACATCACGTGCATAGCACGTACCATCTACTAGTACATATAGTAGTTTAAACGCAAGAGTTCACAATCCCCCACTTTAGTCGAGTGGGAAGTCCACCCCCACCCCCCCACCCCCCCTACATAGGAGGTCGTGAGTTCGAAACCCTGGTCACGCAATTTTTGAAAGAAAAAAAAAGAATGTTCGCCAGGAAACGGGAAATAGCGAATGGCTCCAGCTGATCTCGTGGTGTCCGCCTTGCGCTAAGATACGTGCAACGGTGGGAAGGCGTTTGCTGGGGTGAGCCTCCTGGCGACCATTCGCCAGTTATCATTTTTGTTTTTAAAAGAGATAGAATAATTGGAATTTTCATGACATATATGAAGGTATGGAACATGAAAGTTAAATATGTTCAAACTTATTCATATGATGGCATTGGCGTCATCTTTTTTGGGGTGTACGGTTGGTATATGTCTCCTGTGCATAAGATAGGATAGGAGCTTTGCTACATCGACGGACAATTATTTTTTATGAGATAGCGGCAGCAAAAGTAAAAGCTCGCGCGTGCTCTCTAGCATTGTGTCTTGCCCGTGCACCACAACTAGTTCAAGTTGATGTCACAGACTATCTATCTATCTATCATTTGAAGAAAGAAATGGCAATCGTTTCAAAGCTCATCGCAGAGTGGACACATGACAAGTATAATTACATGACACTGATAAAAGGAAGAAACAAAAATGCTATCTCGGTCAAAAAATAAAACGGATTTTCTCCATAAAAACATACTTCCAGATGAAAAAGATATACAGCTTAGATGAACACGCATTATTATATTACAAAAATGGAAGAAAAATGCGCTATGGTTCATGGTCGTTCCCTGGACGTGGAACCGTAGACCGATCTGAGTCGGAGCTGCTGGGCTCCGGCGCAGCGGAGGGCTGGGAGCGTGGGAGGCGGGGCTTTCGGAGGCGGCCGAGTCAGCCGCCGGCGATTCGGCCTCTTTATTTTATTTGTTTTGAACCGGGCGTAACCCTTTTCCATTACTCATCATAACGGAAATACAACCAGTTCTACATAGTAACCAGGAAGCCTAGAAAGGGAAAAGCGAGTTCAAAACATCACTGGGAAACTCACGACAGACACCCGTCATCGAGCAGTCCGCCATGGGGCGAAAACCCAGCGACATCATAAACGACTACAGAGCCCTACAAAGTTTAGCAATTCATCCATTACATGCCTCATCCAGATAGTCCGCCACAAAAGTTCACGCAGGAGCAAACTAACAGAAGTTTAACGGTAGACCATCAGTCACTCAGCAAGCCAGGCAAAGGAATGACACGAAGCACCAGGAAGGCTTAGACCAAAACTCAGAGAGACGGCACCCAGCACTAATAGAAAACGGAGCTTTAAAACCGGTTCGTAAGGGCCTTTAGTGCCGGTTCCATAACCGGTACTAAAGGTTGGGCACTAAAGGCCCCCAACCTTTAGTACCGGTTCGGCACGAACCGGCGCTAAAGTGCCACCACGTGGCGTGAGCTGGCGCCCTGGTATGGGGGATTTAGTCTCTAATCACCTTTCTTAACTGCTCAAGTGTGGATCACTCATTTCAAATCATCTAACTGCCCGAGCACGCTTAACTTTTGGGTTCTATTCTCCTTCGTTTCCAAGTCTGCACTTGTTGTTTTCCTGACAATAGTAAGATGTCAATCCTATTAACCCTCAGGAGTTTAGCTTGAGCATGAAGTCACGCATTTCACTGTTTGAGTTTGAAACTATTATTCTAAAAAACAGTAATTATTTAGTAACACGAATATTTCTTGAATAAGTTTGACCACAGTTTGACCATAGTTTGACCAGATTTAACCAAAATTAAAAAAATTGAAATAATTATTTAGTAACACTAATATTCTTGAATAATTATGTAGTATCATTAATACTTCTTGAATAAGTAGTTTGACCAGATTTAACCAATTTTTTTTTAAAAACTGAAATTTGACCATATCTTTTTTCCTTTTGGAATTTGAGGATTCTAAATAATTCCAAACAGGCCATAGGTGGTTTTCATCGGATGCGGATTTTCGTGTTGAATTTTTTGATATATTATACGTTTTTTTCCGACATCGTATGCAAAAGTTATAGCCGTTTTACATTTTCCCTACACTTTTTGCAAAACATCGCCAAATTTAAGTTTTCAAATTTTCCTAACTAGTAGATGTAGTAATATAACTACCTCTTGAAGGATTTTATTTTTTTGAAGTTTTTATCATTTTTTTTTGATTTTTTCAAAACTGAAATAGCGATACAGGGTGGGGTAGAGTTTGAAAATTGCCCTATAGTGCCGGTTTGTGTCTTAAACCGGCACTATAGGTTAAGACTCTTTAGTGCCGGTTGGTGACACAAACCGGTACTATAGGTTAGACCTTTAGTACCGGTTTGTGTCACAAACCGTCACTAAAGGGGCTCGTGGGGCCCTGGCCTGACGCCAGCCTGCCACCGCCCCTTTAGTACCGGTTCGTGGCGCGAACCGGTATTAAAGGTTCATTACGAACCGATACTATTGATCACCGCCATGAACCGGTACTATTGATCACATTGGTGCCGGTTTTTTTACAAACCGGCACTAATGTTCTTCACATTTGACCTTTTTTTCTACTAGTGCAGCTGTATTCGGCCTCTTTATTGGCGGCCTTCTTGTCCTCCATGACGACGTTGCATGCCTGCGCGAAGGGCGCCACCGCGACGGCGACCAAGAGAAGCGCGACAATAAAAAGGGCGCGACCCATGGATCCGGCCGGCTGGTTGGTTTGGTGGGCGCTTGGAGCTGGAGGTGCTTCAGCGTTGGATACTTGTTTGCTTGCGTAGTGGTGGTGGTTAGTATAAAGTTAAGTCATTTATTTTGAGACGGAGGGAGTACATGCTTTGCCATATGTGGCGTTTATATGCAGGGCACGCCGGCCAATTGTTATTGTTAGGGAGGCGAGGCGAGGCGAGGGCGTCGCGGTGCGCCGTAGTGGCCACTGACGGTCGAGCGCCATGCGGCTTGCATTGCATGTCGTCCAGTAGGTCGCTGGCGATTCCGACTCCACTGGAACAGGGAATTTCTTTGTCTCAAACAAAAAGAAAGCAGGGAATTTCTATTTTTATTTTATTTTTTCTAGGAGGAGGTCTCTAATTAGGATAGTACAGTACTACTCAAAGTGGTTTTTCTTCTGCTCGGATTTACCGAAAATCAATTTTCTATTACAAGGCAAAATGAGACGAGTGTGGACATTGACATCACAAATACCAGAATGGCTTGAGCAACTGATCAAAGTTTATTTACCTCCTACTATGGACAATAGTTTCTCTTTCCATCCATTCACCAATTGGTTAATATGATCTACTCCCTCCGTCTCATAATATAAGAGCGTTTTTGACACTAGAGTGTAGTGTCAAAAACTATTGCCACTTCAAATCGACAGAAAGGGCATGGCCTTGCCGTCGACAACTGGGTCGCCAGTTTCCCCCCATGTATGCCGCCTCCAGCCTTTGCATCCTCTGCGATGACGGGAACAAGATCCATTGGCCTCCTCTCTCGCCCATGTCCCATCCAACCCTCCTCAATCCTCCCGATGAATGATTCATTGTGGTCATCATATGGGGAACGAGATGCGCATTCTGCAACTCGTCCTTCGACGGCGACAAGGTCTGTAATTCCAGCCTTCTCTTTCAAAGGGTTGCATCTTCTCTTTAGTATGAAACAAAATTGGGGTTATAAAGATGTTGTTTCATCAATAACGAAATTATGGGCTGTGTTATGGACCCTATTGCCCATGTCAATTATGGTTGGATATTGAACATCTCAAAACAATAGCCTCATTGTAGTTTAGCCAGTGAAACATGTCACTAATAAATTATCACGAGTATCCTCAATGTGGAGACGACTAGTATCTTTATAATCATTGGTGGGCTTCTCTGCAATGATAAGTGGGTGCCCTCTTTGCAAACAAGTGCAGGAATCAACGGCTCACCTTCTTTTCAAGTGTCGGTTCACAAGTCGAATTTGGAAGGAGGTGTTCTCCTGGCTGAATCTTCATGTCGGCTGGGCGTACTGGCATAGTTTCCACACAGTCTAAGACTTGGTGGGAAGGGGTCATCAACCATGCGCAATAAAAGAAGGCTTCTCTCCCACCTTGTTGGATGGGAGATCCGCAAAGAAAGAAACGCGCATGTCTTTAGAAAGACAAGGCGGGCC
>NC_041388.1:714471138-714477096 GCF_002162155.2 Triticum dicoccoides | reverse complement strand
TAGTTCACGCTATTAAGGAGGAAGCGTCGTTTGGGCTTTTGTGAGTGACAAGCACTTGAGTGAACTAATGCCGCGAGAGTAGTTCGTTAACTATCATCTGTGTGTGTATTCTTAATCTCCATAATAAACTGGGAAGAAGAGACCAACTATCCTTGTAGGATTGCCTCTTGGATGCGTTGCTTAAGCATGCCATCCTTCTCTCTTCTCTGCCGGCAGCGGCAGGGTGAAAAAAAAAACACAGAGGATGCAAACAAGAACAGTAAGAATAGTAAGACCAAAGAAAACAAGAACCATAATTATGCATTTTAGAAGATATCCAACTTTCATAACTGCTCCGACTAGTTGAAGCAATATCTTCTTCATGCATTCGTTGTTGATATGTGGATTCTTGATCTTACATTCTTCATTCTTCTTCTTTGGTTTCAAAGAAGTAGATGTTGCTTCCCCTCTACTTTCTTCTCTAATTGCACATGCAGCCGCATCATTAGACGCAATTCTACTAAGAAGTGCACAAACATCTATTAAGTTTCTTTCTATCAATGAATCAATGTATTCTTCTTCCCAAAACCAAAATGAGCATCCATCTTTCTACGCACATGAGGATGTTCAAAATGAGCTATCACAATTGAACCGGAGAATGCAGTGACAAAGCCGAATGCAAACGTCGTTTTCGCATTTGAAGAACACCCATCTCGGGTGCTTCGGCATGCCAGAAGTTAGCCGCACCACTGTCCGCGTGCAGTCATCACACTGTATTAGCGGCATCAGCGAGCCGACGAACCGCTGCGTGAGCGCCGAGCCCAGCGGACAGCCGGCTGAATCCTTGCGGCAAACTGATGTAACCCTAAACCCTAAACCTTAAGCTCCCAAGAGTTAAAAACACCGCGGTAACACAAGTAAACCCAAGCCGACATCGGTAAAACCAAATTGAAACAGCCGACTGCAATAACCTGGTAGAGGAAAAAAAATCCCACAAATGAAATGAAGAAGGGCGCGATTGAAGAACAGCTAGCAGGTTCGATTAACTAGTTTTTTTTTATACTAGCTTGACAGGCTTGCCATCATGGCCGTCTTCAACTGTTGCCGACGAATGGTTGGGTGCTACAACTCCATTTAACATCTGATGACTACACTATACAGGTAGGCTGTCCAACTCCAAAGAAGAAGCCCATCGCAAAAACAAAACAAAAAACTCCAAAGAAGAAGCCCATCGCAAAAACAAAACAAAACAAAAAACTCCAAAGAAGAAGCGAGCTAGCTAGCTGACGAACGTTTGCTAGCTAGCTGAAATTAACAAGAAGATGTTTCTCCGATGGAATACGTCGATGTGTCTGTCTGTCCCTCCTCTAGATGCTCCTCCTACTAATCGTCATTGAATTGATTTGTGGAAAGTCTTGTCGATCGTTGTTAAACCAAACCAACGACAAGGAACGAAACAACCCAGCACCAGCGCGCGTCGGAAGGCTCGGCTGCGCCGGCAACTTCTAGATGCTAACTAGTACTGTTGATAGATAGATACTCCGTCCTATGTACAGACACACACACACACAGAGACAGATAGCAACAAGATAAAATCACTGACTCCCTCCAACTAGACCATCGAATTCAACCAACCAGCATGTATATATATTCTCCTGCTATATTGCTTCCTCCAACTAGAGCATGTATATATATATGCCTCCAACAGCCTCTCTCTCTCACTCTGCTTCCGAATCATCTAGGGTTTCCAAGACATTATATTGCTTCCTCTCACCAACACTCCACCACAAAACGCCTGCCTTGTTCAGGAAGCAGGCGGCAACTCAAAGCCTCGATGCACGACCCAGGGCACCTAGATTACTATATTATTGAGAATACTCCTTGTACCACTGAAATTAAGGTGCATCGCCCTCTCATGCCTCTCCTGTGTCGCCTGTTTCTTCTTGGCAGTAGAGTGTATTTAGCTCTTCTTGCAGCTGCAACAAGTAATCATCATCATTTTATTATGGTGTTCATTTTCGCTTTCTTTTTGTCATTTCTTAGATAGATGCTCTAATTCAATACTATATCCCTAACTTGTACTCCCTCCGTAAATAAATATAAGAGGGAGGGAGTATTTTGCATCATGTTCTATATATATATATGTGTGTGTGTGTGTGTGTGTGTGTGTGTGGAATTACAAGTCCATTTACTCAGTTGTTACAGAAATTGCTTGATACTGACCTGAACATGCTTCAGCTTTGATGCAATCAACTCGTCGGTCAAAGAAATCATCCTGCAACAGACATATGTAAATTATTACTTGGATCCGCAACATATTGAACATGGAAGTATGTGATTATCCCTTCCAAATATCAACTGCCAAGAAATCAACCTACCTTGACTGTAATTCAAATACTTTAGCAAGTAGTTTCCGTTCTCTCTCAGCACTGCCCATTTCAACCTGCCAAAAGCATGTACACAAGCTTAGGAGTCAAAGAATTCTCTATAGTATCAATACTACTGCAATGAACATAAACAAACTCATCTTGTAAAGCAATTA
This sequence comes from Triticum dicoccoides, assembly GCF_002162155.2. Classification (NCBI taxonomy): domain Eukaryota; kingdom Viridiplantae; phylum Streptophyta; class Magnoliopsida; order Poales; family Poaceae; genus Triticum; species Triticum dicoccoides. Next base: position 714,474,575 of record NC_041388.1, on the reverse strand, counting down.
TGTTCATTAAATAAAAATGATGAACTCTGCATTTGATTTTTTATATATATTAAGCTAAAGAGAAGCTTACCCCTGTATCACCCACCATAGTCTGAACTCTAGTCTGCGGCCCTGGAGAAAATAAAATATTTTAACCATAGAAAGGGGAAATTGAAACTTTGAGCAGCTACAGTAGAAATTAATTACCATTGGGTTTCTCATTCTGTTGCAAGTTACTCATTAGGTTCGTGATGATATCCTGTGAAAAGGAAATGAAAAATGGTTAACTGTACAGCAGTAAATATATTTGTAATGCACATGTGTTGAGGGGCATTATATAGAGCTTCTTCCATACTTGCTGAAATGTGGTCTGCTGTACAAGGTTTTCAAGATGGGGAATCAGAATTGATGCAGATACTGAGCTGTCACGGAATTCCTTCCGATGATGACTATTAGACTGCAAAACCGATGCATTCAGGTCAGGCATAGGTCAATTAACTGAAATGATATGCACCACAAATCTACGAAACATCCTTGATATAATAATAGTAATAACATACATAATCCAGCATGTCAAAACTGCCAATTTCAACGTGCATGCTTTAGAATTCAGTTCTAGCATGCAACTTATCCAAGATTATAGTAAACGTTAGCTTGATATCATGCCATGCGGTTGATGTTTCTAAAAGAAAATATAACAAATCTTATCCAGAAATAATTTAACAGCACTATGGAAATTCTTAATTAGTTGAAAGTTTTTTTCTTTCCACAAATGATACTTCAGGCAACATGAAAGCATACCATTGACTTAGCCTTCACTGGCCAAGCACCAACACTGGCTGATCTTTTCATTGTAGAGACCTGAGTTCTTACCTCCTGTGGTTTAGGTGAAATTTTGACCACTGGAATTTCCTGAACCTGTCAGTGGACTTTATTAAGTTCTCACTGAAGTCTTGTTTTGCTCATAAGCACTACCTATTGATCAACAGGTAACGTACCTTCGCCAGATCCACATTTTCGGATGTTACGGAAAATCGGCCTTTTATTTCCACCCTAGGCTTGTCTCCCAAGGAGCCCACATATCCTGCGAAATCAAGACAGAAAAATACATGCCCTTTTAATGTGCGACTCCCAAGTATTTTTATATACATTTACAGAAGTGGTGGACATTTGTGTAAGAATGATAAATGTTGTAACCCTATCTCAAAAAGACTGGATACAAGCAGGCTATGTATTTGCTGAAGCATGCTGTGTGCTGTGCTGATGTGCTAAGTTAATGTTAAACATGACTGGAGGTCTATAGTCTACACTGACAGAAGTGGTGCACGGTTGCGTTGGAACAGGGGATGCTTTTATCCTACCTCCAGAAGACCGAATAGGGGCAGACAGACTATTTGCAGAAGCACGAGTTGAAAGTGAAAGCGGACCACTAAGATCATCGATTCTTCCCGTGTCACTCTTTTGTTTATTAGGTGATCGAACTCCTGCATCCCTGTGAAGAGGAACAAAAATCAAATGCAATTTAAACTGGTATGCTAATGCAAACTTCTAACAGATTAGAACACTGGATTCAAGGAAGAGCTCTCTTAGAGTAATCATTAGTTATTATAGACTATCCATCCTAATAAAAAAGTATCAGAATAATTAGGATTGCGTTTACTCCACTGTCAAGTATTGGACATATCATTATAATAAAAAACTATTTTTATAATTACTTTAGGGCTACAAAAAAATATCAAGGATGTCAACGGCATGGAAGTTTAAACAAAGAAGTCCATAATGACCTTCATATACAGTTAGATTTCACTCGCACTCTATCCACAATCCACATATAAAGGAGAACTGTGTTCTGTGTCTGAATACTCAGATATGAAAACTTTCATCTAAAATGCTTCTTCGAAACAAATTTCGTCATGACTTATAAACCGAACCTCTAAAAACTTGAAAGCTGATCTGGAAGAACTGAACAGCAGTCCTATAGTAAGAGCGTAAACAGATTAAAGTGGACTTCATTTTCTTTCTTATGTTTTTTATATGTAACAGATCAAACAGAATGTAACAAGTTAGAAGAAATTGTCGAACATACTTATCAATAATATAACCTCTTTCAATGAGTGAACTACTGCGGGTACCAGAATACATAACCGGACCAGAGAATGTCCTTTGTCTTTGTCTAACTTCACTCCTGCGGTTTCCATCCTCAGAACCTTGCTTCGATGTAGAGGACAATGAATCATTTTGTGTTCCTTGCTTTATGTCTCCATCAACCATCCTTGGACTATCAGCATTGCCAAGGTCAGAAGCAAATTCATCACTTGTTTCAGGGCCATTTCCACCTGGATTTACTGCAGTGGTACAAGTTCGTTCACTGAAATATAACAAAATAGTATGAATACACTACTAGCAGGAAAACAATATGCATCAAGGCTCGCTAATCCTCCTCTTGTTATAAGAACAAAAATGATCCTATAGAGTTGGATCGATGCTGAAACGTTACATACTGATTCAACCTGTGGGTATTTCCATTCAGAAGCGTTGATTGTCCAAAATGACTCTCAAAAGATGTGCCCTGCCAATAGACCATTCACAAAAGAAACATTTGTATGATTCTCTCTTGCATATAGAAAAATATTTAGATATAACGCAACAGGGAATGCAGATGATTTTTACAATGATAGAAGTTAGTGAGAAACTGCAGGACAGTAACCAAAGGGTTGCAGATCTTTGTCCTGTACAATAACATTTCTAGCATCACAAGAGATAAATATACTTTTCAGATTCAGGAAGAAGCATTTGTGGCACTCCTTTTATCACTAGCTAATCATGCCCTTATCAAATTAGATAAATGGTCTCCGATCCAAATTAGATAAAGTTGTACTAGAGCTGCGACAATTAATTTGGATCGGAGGGAGTACAGTTTTCTCCTATGATAGACATATATGATATCACTTCTCTTGGATGCACTCCAGAAAACTTTGTCATCAAGTACATTTGCAGGCTCTTTCTATCATCGCTGTAGCACAGGTTTAACGTTATTAATTTTGAAATGGAATCAAATCAAACAAACCTTGTCAACTTCATTTATTCGGACACTGTCATCATCTTCCTTCAATTCAGGTGGATCGTCATCATTAATCTGCATAAATTTGGGAGCTTATTTGTAAGGTCATATCAGAGTCACTTACGCCTCAAAATGTGTGAGCGATGTAGACATGTAGCAATTTTTTAGAAATTATGGAAGCTACTGCTTTACCAGTAATGCTTGAGCCTTGAGATCCTCAATATCAAAGTGCCATGCGCTGACACCTCGTTGATACTCACTCTGTTGGAACAAACCATCAAACCACAAGAAAGTCACCTAAGCGGATTGAAGGACGGAATTGCGCACATGCATTTCTAAAACAGATAAATAATACAAGTTGCACTGTTTTCATGAATTATATGACACTAACATTCTA
>NC_041388.1:714450735-714470771 GCF_002162155.2 Triticum dicoccoides | reverse complement strand
TGTATAAGTTCACTTTGCAGGGAAAGCTCTACAGCAAACAGAAGCACCTTAATTTGCAAGTAGGCATGATATCTCTATGCAAACTGAATAAAATGTTATTAATTGTTTGTATGCGAAACGAAACAGCTCATATCCAGGTGAGCATCTTTCAGTGATTTCTAGCTTAACTTGGTTAATTATACAAAACCAATGTCTTGGCTCAAACATGTTTTAGCTATCGTCTTCATCGTCAAAACAATGGTCATATTATACCCAATTACCCATATGAGATCAACTTCTAAAATTGGTTGGCTAGTGAGTCTTATTTTGTTCTGTGATTCCAAAAATCATCAAGATTGCTAGTTCACTTTGCATAGAGTAAATAAAATAAGCAGAATTTCGTGGCCTCAAATGGAAAGAACTGCACCAAAAGCAAAAAATAACATAAGAGAGTGTTAATATCACAAACCATGGAAAGTGCTTCCTGTTCAGATGAAGCCAGGTGTGCTGCATCTTTTTGCTGAAAAAGCACAGTAATTTACTGAGATATTGTTTCCAGTGTCAAGTAAAAGAAGAAGATAGCACAAGAGCAAAACCTGGAGTGCCTTCACACGATCCCACAGAGGGGGCAAATCGGTTAAGATGCTCTTAACTGTCAGCTGTGGGGCCTTTGTGTTCTTGAAAAATGAATGCTTTAGTAACTTCTCAGCTGTTGGCCGCTTAGTTTGATCTTTTACCAAGCACATTGCAACCATTTCCTTGAAAGACTGATTACAGCTGAAAAGCCTTCATTAGAAAGGTAAACATTGTAATCTAATATATCCAATCTGTAATAACAACTGAAGCGGTTTCCTAAGACAAGTAGGTATTGCTGTTAAAACATAACCACAAGACACAGGCCAAGAACTGGGCCAGTACTACCTTTGAGAATTTTCTATCGCGGTCATAGTCAAGACCTGGTGGTGCATTCTGAAGGGTCATGAGAAGAACCTGCATCCAACAAGGTAAACTGCAGTTAAACAGAAAGTTAACATACATGGGTTGCCACCTTCGACAATGCCCTTTACCAAGACACCAAACTGCTAACTGCTAACAGGACACCAAGGTGAAAATTTAAATAAAAGAACAACTGCAGAAGAAAAAGCAATTATGAAGCTGAGCAAACACTTGCTTGATAGTATTTGCTCTTTACCAAGACAGAAAAACTGGACAAGGACAGAAGTATTGTACTTTGCAAAAGAATGAAATAACTCATTACCTTCATGGGAGGGTACTTAGAGAAGGGAGCGTGGCCATGTGCAAGCTCCAGTGCAGTTATTCCAAATGACCATATATCAGCTCTGCACAGGGGGCAAATAGTCGTGAGCACACGTCACAAATGTAAAAAAGATTGCTAGCCTGATTTCTTGAAACTAGGGATAGTGGTTCGGCATTTAATCTAATCATAAAATTCTGAGACGATACTTAAGTGACCCCTTTCAAAATACAACGGCATGGAAGAAAATATATAGAAATGAAAATAAAGAGTATTGCAATTATAAAGTGGACTGATGAAAAAGATAACTGTCAGAAAGATTGATAGCCTTATTTCTTCAAATTAGAGATAGTGATTGAGCATTTAATAGAAACATAAAATTCGAGAGACTACTTTAGTGACCACAGGCGTACTAATAATGTATGATTCCAATGTACATAGCTTGTTTATAGTTAAAAAATGACCAAATAAACTTGAAATACTGCATCTAAAGGTATTCTAGAGTAGCAAATATAACATGAGCATGATATTCAGAACATACTTGAAATTATAACCGGTTCCAGGCTGGAGAACCTCTGGAGCCATCCTGAACACCAAACAAAAGAAGATATCATACCAAACAGGGCATTTTCCTAAATCGTTCAGACTTATTGAGACTCTGAAAGGAGAAATTCGGAAAAACACAGGTACCAGCACGGTGTTCCCACAAACGTATTCCTGGATCTTTGCCTATCGCCTCTGTCAAACAAGCAAGCAGATACACCAAAGTCCCCAAGCTTCACTACACCAGGGCTATCAACAAGGATATTGCCCGCCTGCACAAAGTTACATACATTGATCAGAAGCTCTGATAAAATGAGCAAAGGCAAACCTTATAGATCAGAAAAGGCCAACCTTAACATCTCGGTGGATATGTCCTTGGCCATGGAGGTAAGCGAGAGCCTTGAGTGTTTCTTTAAGAATAGAGCAGATAACAGGCTCCTCCAGGCCATCAGGATGTGCGACCTTCATTAGGTGTAAACATGAACCCTCTGCCATGAATGGCATTATGACCCAAAGGTTGTGATCGACAACAAATGAGCAATAAGCCTTGATGACATTAGGATGATCTATCAACTTCATAATCTGAGCCTCCTTGCGAACATCATCCTGGAAGGGACCTATAGATATCAGGTACCATTGCGAGGTCTGGTGTGAAATACACTACGAGTCATTTTGAGGAGAAAGGGAACACCAAGAGGGAAGAGCAGCAAACTACATGGGACTGAAAAAAGCAGTAAATATACAAATCCATTCACTGTGAACACTTATTTTAATTTTCATTTGTAAGTATACAGTTTGGCTGGCGCTTGAGAAATGAGGAAGCGGTATTTCAGGGGATCAGGCCAACTAGAGAAAATATGTGCATCCACGATCCCTTGAAACTATAGAAAAAACCTAAAGCCTGATGCTACTAAAGCTAATAGTATTATTTATTTTGAGTGCAAAATAAATAAAAATATAAAAAGAGGCTGTAAATGGATGGATGGTCCCAGCTTCTTCACACAGGCAGAGCATCTCGAGTGCATCCATCCACAATAAATAAATAATACGCCTCCAAACAAATTTCCCACATACGTACTAGAGTAGAATCTAGCTGATCAAGTGAAGTAATCTATACCTTTATATTTGGTATAGAGGCAGGAAGGGGTGTGAGCGAGGGAAAATCGGAGAGAATACAGAGAAAGAGAGAGAAAGCTCCTGACGCACGAGGTTACTGCTGATTCGGTCGAGATGGAGGCACTTGACGGCGATGGTGCGGTTGGCCGGGAGGAAGATGGCGCGGTAGACGACGGCGTTGGCGCCGAAGCCCACCTCCTCCATGAGCCTGTAGTCGTCCGCCGACAGGGTGAACTCCGAGACCGCCGCCAGCGAGGGCCGGCGCATGCTCCCGCCCCTCACCATCGCCTGGGCTGGGCTGGAGTGAGAGAGAGGAGGGGGAGGGGTCGTTGACTCGTGTCTTCCCTTCCCTTCCCTTCTCTTCCAACAGAGGAGAGGCGACGTGGCGGGCAGGCGAGCTGCTCTTGGCGGAACCCACGATGACCTGTGGGCCCCCTTCTGTGTGGTGCCCGTTTGACAGTGAGTGGCTGAGGGAGCGGGCGGTAGATATCAATATCATATCCGAGAGAGAGATCGTCTCGTCTGTCGGTCCGTGCCTCTTGTGAGTGGTGATCGTCTGCGCCATGGAAACACCACGAGGTTTTTTTTTGTTTTAAGAACAAAAAATACAGACGCAATAGCTCATGCATACATACGCGCATAAACTCGCTCCTATCAACACATACACGCGCATCCTAGCATACCGATGTATTTAATACTAAAACGTGATTTGATACATCCGTATTTAGACAAATCTAAGACAAGAATTTTGGGATGGAGGGAGTACTATATATGCTCTATTGCGTGCGGACCAACCTGTGGTTGAATGGTTAGGGCATCTCCAGCCGTTCGGCCCCCCAGGACGCCTAAAAATCGCCCCCTGGGGGCGTGATGCCCCCCAGTCGCGGCGCCCACGTTTTTTTAAAAAATTCAAATACGGTCCAAACACGACTGAAATTTAACGCAAACATCGGCGAGTTCGTTCAAACTTAAACATATTTTACAAAAAAAGAAAAAAACTTCGGCGGGCTACCCCCGCCGTCCCCCTCGCCGCCCGCCCACGCGGTTTACATGCCGAGGAGGCGGTAGAACCGCGTGTCGTCGCCGCCGACCCCGCCCCCGCCTGCGCCTCCGTCGTCCCTGCTGCATCCCTCCCCCGGTTGGCGCAGCGGGTTGGACGGTTCGGGGGCGTTGTCGTCGTCGTCGCTGTCGAGGACCACGACGCCGTGCTCGTCCTCGCGCCTACGCTTGCGGGCGGCGATCTCCTCCAGGGCCCGGCGCTGCCGGACCATCTCGTCGCGGAGGTAGTTGTCCCGCGCCCACCGCAGGGCGTCCTCGTCGGAGATGCCACGCCGGGCCATCTCCTCGTACTCCGCGGGGAGGCCGCGCTCCGGCTTGGGCTTGACGAGGACGAAGCGGCCGGTGGGTGGGGAGGCGTTGGCGCCGCCGATGCGGACGCCGGAGCTGCGCGTGCGGGCACTGACCGGCGTGCCCTGGGGCTCCGGCTTGACGAGGCAGAGGCAGGGCGAGCCGCCGGACGACGAGGAGGACCCCCCGTGTTTGCATTATTTCTAAAATTATTTCGGGCTTCCAGCGATGTTCCTTCAGGGGAGGAGACGTTCTCGTCTGCCTGTGATGACTTTGTAAAATATGAAGATGCTATGCCGACGTAGTCTTTCGGAGGTGCTCATAGGGGTAGAGTGTACGTGTGTGCGCTGCCGCTCATAGGGAGGAGCGGCTACGATTGTGCTGTGCTAAAAAAAATGCTTTGCCGCGTGGGCATCATCAGATGAGTGTACAGGTCACCGGGCGAGCACAGAGGATCCGTGCTGTGCTGGTGTGGAGGCGGAGCGGACCAGCGTCGTCGGCATTCCGTGTTTGTTTAACAGCAGGCCCTCGGCCGACGCGTGGAGTGGAGTGGGCTGGGCTGGGCTGGGGACCGACCGTCCATGTGCAGTGCAGGAGTGGTCCTCCACCGGGGGTCCTCGCTTCTTCTCCTCCCAGAAAAGAAAAGAAAAAAAAAGAAAAGAAAAGAAATCGGAAAATGCCGGACAGACACCATCGGCAAGGACACCTACCACCACACCTTCTTCGAGATGCTCGGCAACTGGTCCTTCGGGGACTACTTCAAGGACGGGGCCATCGCATACGCATGGCAACTACTCACACAGGTATGTAGGTTACCTATCAACCAATCTTCTTCCCTGATGAACCCACAAGCAGAAATAAGAATTGCTATTTCATATGTATGTACGTAATGTTTGTGCAGGTCTACAAATTGCCCACTGATAGGATTTATGCAACATAATTTGGTGGTGATGAGAAAGCTGGTCTTGTTCCTGACACCGAGTCGAAAGACATATGGTTGAAGTATTTACCGAATGAAAGAGTTCTGCCTTTCGGTTGCAAGGTACTATTCTGCTTGCTTTGTTGGTCGAGTTCCTGGCTGTTTTGGGCATTATGTTGTATCTTCGTTTCTGCTGGGCTTATACTGCTGTCTGAATGTCCCTATTAAAGAAGAGTATGACAACAATGCATTCTTTGAGCAGGATAACTTTTGGGAGATGGGCGACACAGGTCCTTGCGGCCCATGCACAGAGATTCATTTTGATCGTATTGGCAACCGTGACGCAGCCTCATTAGTCAATAATGATGACCCTACATGTATTGAGATATGGAATCTGTGTTTATTCAGGTTAACATGCCAGTTACTCTGTTTTGTGCGTGCAACACTCCTATTTGCTTTTTATCTGTTCTACTATGCACTGACATTTGGCTATTTTAATACCCAGTTCAACAGGGAATCAGACGCTACTTTGAGATCCTTGCCAGCAAAACACGTTGACACTGGAATGGGCTTTGAGCGTTTAACTTCTACCCTTCAGAATAAAATGAGCAATTACGACACAGATGTATTCATGCCGTTATTTGATGCCATCCACAAGGTATTTTTCCCAGATGCGCACTTGCAGCTTCTTTTGTGCTTGTGAGTTGTGACTAGATTATTTTGCTGAAGCAATAAATTGTTGCCTAAAGTAAATGATATTCATTGTCAATCCGTTATGCATTATGAATGCAGCTGGCAGGCGCTGGAATTCAACCATACTCTGGTAAAGTAGGATCCGATGATGTTGGGAAAGTTGATATGGCATATAGGGTTGTTGCAGATCACATAAGAACCCTTTCTTTTGCTATTGCTGATGGTTCTCAACCTGGTGAGCTCATACTGTTTTCGTTGGGGACACATTATTTAAAACGATTGCCATCCATATAAGTATTATTTAGTTGTGTAAACAGATGGATAATAATAATAGTACATCTAAATGCCTTGTTAAGTTGCTTGCTGCATTACATCCTACACAATAGGATGTTTAAGTAGCTCTATCTCATATATGTCCACAAGTGAGAATAATAAGCTTGTGCGCTTGTGTTATTTTGGTTCCTCAAATATAAGTTCATTTGAAATTTATCATGCTCCCAAATTTTCTCTTACATATGTAAGATAATTTTTATTCAAGATATGGATGTGGCACTGGAATAAAATGAAGTTTATGGGCATAATAAAGTCACCAATTGTTTGTTATTTCCAATTTTGAAGAATTTGAATGAAAAAAAAGATAGATCACTGTACCGCCCATCTTCAGCCAAAATGACTAGTCACTCTACGGAGGCTAGTTGTTTTGAACCTGACTGGTTAATTTTAGTTTAGGCATCCATGTGTCAAAATCACTAGTTTGGGGACCTGGGTTGCATTTCCTGTTTTAAGAAGAAATGCATTAATGCCCTTCATGTAAATATGAAGTCATAGATGCTAAATTTATGTGGGTTTAGTTCATTGCAGACCATTTTTTTTTAGATTTCAGATGGGCCCCTACTGAGGAATGTTGTTTAGCAGTATTTTTACAATGTTTCAGGGCTTTGTTTTGTGTTATACAATGATGTTTCTTTGTTCTGCTGTAGGAAATGAGGGAAGAGAGTATGTTCTAAGGCGTATACTTAGACGTGCTGTTCACTTTGGTCATCAAAAATTGATGGCAAAGCAAGGATTTTTTAGCTCGTAAGAACTGTAACCTGCATCTGTTGTATTCTGTACTTTTTCGTTAATGGTATACTTTGCATAGCCTTTTGTTTACTCGGGATGCTAAACAGGCAATGTAAGGCTTATGAGGATGACTGTAGAGATGTCATATGACAAGAAGAAAAGAAACTATGCCACACAGGATTCTAGCTAATTTAAACTATGTTCTTAAAGCTAGTATTTGATATGCCATTGTTTTGTATCTTTCTTGTACAGCCTTGTAGATGTTTTTGTCCGAGTGATGGGTGATGTGTTTCCTGAGCTGAAGGACAATGAAAAGAAGATTAAAGATATAATTAAAGAAGAAGAGGCAAGCTTTGAGAACACTCTAGCGAAGGTAATATTGGTTGCCAGGAGTATTTGCATATCAGTGACATCAATTTGGCCCAAGTGATGTTTGTTGAAGTAATTTCATTGCAATCAAATCCGAGTGTTTGCACACTCTTAGGCAGTGTTTTATCCTTGTAAACATGTGTTAGTCTCAAAGTAATTTAGCTAGTTTGTTATCAGATAACCTAAATTGTTTTATCCTTGTAAACATGTGTTAGTCTCAAAGTAATTTAGCTAGTTTGTTATCAGATAACCTAAATTTATGTTGTTGCCGGAGGCTCTGGGCCAGTTTATACCTTGTATATTCTGTACCACTGTTTTGCTCGTGAGATACTGCTAAAGGCTTTATATATATAATATGTTAGCGTGCTGTGCTGAGTAACCAGGTAGTGTCTTGTTTTGAGGCAACACATTAAGGAACACATCCAGGGTGATGGTTTCAATCTTGGTTTACATCAGCTTAGTTCAATCACAATAATTAGCATACATGATAAATTGTTCTCATCTTTTCTATGAAATGACCATTAGTAATCCAATTTATTTGGTTTCCACATGGGCATGATTCTGTTTATCATGCTTATATTCTGTTTCCACATTAGTTGGTTCCTACTAGGTGCCTTGCTATTGCGTTTCATTATAGCAACAGAGACTAAGAAGGCTTACAGTCGTAGTTTAGTTGACCGTTTTTTTTCTTAGAACCATCATAATATGTATTGTCCGTTCTTGTGGCTGTTCAGGTGGTTAACTGATTGTGCTGTTGTAATTTTCAGAGATATGAGAGATTTAAGAAAGCTGCAGATGCTGTCAAGGAGAATGGTGGGGCAGTACTTAGTGGCCAGGCAAGTGCTTTGGTTTTGAATTACCACTGTATTACTTGATTTATTTTGTTTTCACTAGAAGATGTTTGCACCTAAGCAGACTTTAGTTCGTTTGTTGTCTGAGCATGTGTTGTGTTATCTCATGTTGATGTCCATTGGCAACTGAAAGTAGTTAGGAGATGATATAAATTATGAAGTTAGAGACAAGGTATCCTGATTAATAAGATGTTGTCATCCATTTTCATTAAGTGAAGATTAATCTGAATATCTCTAGCCTTTCCTCACTCTCCAGTAGGCCTCGAAGCATTATTTTTAAGGCTTCCTACCTTGGACGCTTAGGTGGCAAGGCGCCCTGACAGTGCATTGCAGTTTGCCAACCTTAAGTGCTTAGGTTTCAGGGCAGTGGGTGCTCACCTTAGGTCGCCTTACCGCCTTAAGAACAACGCCTGAGAATCTAACTATCCTGTCATGAAAATGGTTTGCTGGTAGGGGTGAAAATGGTTTGGATAGTTACAAACTGACCAAACCTCTTAACAATGGCATTAGGAACCAGAACTTGGATATCTGTCGGATACGTTGTCGGTAGTTATTCTCAGATGTCGTTTTAAATATTGTGTAGGCACTATCTGGTTAACTTGATCATATTCTCTATTGTGTCGTTCTAATTTCTATTCATTCCTTCGTATTCGAGAAACATGTCAAAAACTAAGGAATTTGACTATTTGCTAAACTTGATCATATTCTCTACAGTAATGTGGAATAATTTTTTTCCTCGTCCTTATGTTAAGAATGGGAGTTTACTGCATAGAAACATGTCTCTTAGATCATACTTCGGTTATGTTTATCAATGTTCTGTTACATCCTGCTGAACTTTTCAAGTTTATATTGCTATCTTTCATGTATTGCAACTGTTATTTGTACTTTCAGGATGCATTTGTTCTGTGGGACACATATGGCTATCCAATTGATTTGACGGAGGTTTGTTCTTCATGTTTTTGTCAGTAAATCTTATCAAATTAATTTGACAGTGCTATATTTTCATGTTTATGCTGTTGTTAAAGCTTTTATTGTCTGTTTTTCTTGGTATCGTCGTTGTTTCCTATCTCATAGGTCATGGCAGTTGACTTTGGGCTATCTGTTGACATGGAGGGTTTTAATGTTTCTATGGAAGAAGCAAGGCAAAAGGCTAGGAATGCTCGCTACAAGGTTGTATTTATTTCTTCTTAAATATAACCTAATTCTTCACTTGTGGTCTTTTATGATACCAAGTAATATTCCTGCTCTTTGTTGTTTAATAATGTTGTAATTAACTAAACTAAGCATCTCTTATATGCCACTGATACTCAATTGATTGGGCAACTTTTGTCTGTTACGGTTTATATATCATACTTATTTCTGATTTTGTTATATATGTTTTTCTTGCAGGCTGGCGGCAAATCTATTGTCCTGGATGCTAATGCTACATCGCAGCTGTGCAATCAGGGGCTTGCCAGCACAAATGATAGCTCGAAATTCCAACACGAGGTTAGATTATTTATTTATGGTTTGGCTATTAAGCACAGTTCCTTCCAATATTCAGTGCTTGTTTGGGATTTTGTAGAATTTCATTCTACTTTGGCCCAAAAATTTACAAAGCGATCCCCCTCTTCGAATCACCTTCAAGTTCTGAATTTACCTGGCTACTAGCTTTGATTGTTCTTGCACTGTTCATATTTTGCCTTGTGGTTAAACACTTGTACATTGATTATGGCTGATGTACCTAAATTTTTTTGCAGGTACATAGCAGTGTGGTGAAAAGCTATCTATACTGGCTCAGAGTTCATAGCCTCTGCATCTGGTGATGAAGATTTTGGTCTTGTTTTGGAAAGCACAAGCTTCTATGCAGAACAGGGTGGTCAGGTACAACTTCACTTTCAACAGTGTCATGTTGGTGTAGTTGAATGAAAATGTCAAGTGCAATCACCTCTTGAGTTGCAATCATGCAATGAATTGTCAGCTCACCTACTGAATAAGCATGACATTCAATTTTTTTAATGTAATTGTCATGTGGGGCCATTACTACAGGAGGATTACTTTGGAATTAATAGTTTGGAATTTTTTAATGTAATAGTTTGGATTACTTTGGAATTTTTTTGAACACTTTTTAGCTTATCTAATACTTGAATTAATAGTTGGATGATTGTGTTATTTTGTCTTATTATTACTTTAGAATCTTCTTTTGGAGAGTCGTGATCTGAAAACCCGACAGGAGGTGACAGGTATTTAGCTACTTCGTTTAATGCTTGAGTATATTCGGTCATATAATTATGAGATAATCAAGGTTTTAACCTCTTGCACCAACTTTTTTATTTCAAGTATATCTTGTCTTGAATCAGTGCGTGTGAGTGACTCTTTGCCTTTACTTAAGTAACGGCCTATTGATAACACTTCTTCTTTAATATAATCGTTATTCTTGGAAACTGTATTCTGTCTTGCTTTTGCTACCTCTAGCTTATGTAAAGCTAGATCAATTTTATTATTCAAACCTGAATACTTATCAGCAAGCTTTTGGTATTCTTTGAATAAACTTTCAAATTTTTGGTCTAAATTATCTTGTCTTTTTCCCCAAGATATGTAAAAGTTATATATCAAATCAACAACCGTATTTAACTGGCTATGAGATGAATGCCAGATATGCTCTTCAGAAGGATTTACTCTACACCTTATATTTAGATTTTCCTTAGTATTAATTACTTTACCTGCGCTAACTTCTAAGTTTAAATATTTTAACCTTTCAATGATTAAACGCTGGACCTCATAGTAACTATATATATATAAAAAAATCCCATATATGTTTGGTATATATATATATATATATATATATATATATATATATATATATATATATATATATATATATATATATATTATGCTCCTCTCCTCTAAAGGTAGGTAGCTTAATTTGTTGAGGCTCTCATATGGCAAGAGTTGTTCATCAGTAGGAGTAAATCATATCAATTTGTGTGACTTGAATTGTCAAAATCGGTGAATTTGTTTCTTGTGCAGCTGTGGCACCATCTTGAGACCTAGTACAACTGGAATTAACTAGGCAGGGCAAAGCAAAGCAAAGCTAGCTTGCTGGGTCCTTTTCAATCCACTTTCAAGGTGGAAAGCAAGCAGACTTGCACAATAACATCCACAACCACAATAAGCTAGGTGCAACATTCTTGTTTTCTTCATATATTACACTACAGGTGACAGGCCTCCACATGCCCTGCCACTTAATGTCGACAAAACGCACGCACTGACTACTATATCTTTGACAGATTGGGCCGTAAGTTTATGATGTCATGCCCAAATTCGACAAGCATAAATACATTAGGTGGACGGTAACCATAGGATGATGACTATTCCCAAGTCGTCTACCAGTTCAAGAATCAGAGTCACTTTCTGTATCGGAATGCACGTCAAACGGTCTATTTTCTGTTCGTGTTTGCCTCAAGTGGCGGCATATGATCATCGTCGTCTTCATCAGAGTTGTGCTCTTCCTCAGCCTGTGATGTCGTTCCTTGTGGCCCTGTCGCCCACCCATTGGGACTTGACTTGAAGATAGCCGGCCTGGCATAAGAAAGATGAGTGAATCAGTAACAAGCTAACAATCCTGATTTTATCAAGTAGATAGACTACTGATGCAGAGCTCGTACGAAAACCAACAAACTGGCACATTATTATTACAAGACCTTCTGGAAATATTTTAGGATCTTCATTACTCCCTCCGATCCACATTAATTGTCGCTTATTTAGTACAATGGAGTATTAGAATTTTGCCATCAACTTATATCACATCAACATTTTCATATAGTATCAGTGCTCGGTATCATTTCCATGTTCCATCAGAGCATGCAAAACCAGAATCAAACCATTTAGGCTGTTTGCCCTAATATTTTGTTTTTACCACACCATTTAGGCTGTTGAAATGCAGCACTGGCTACCACCTACCAGCATATCACATGGAAAGTGAATTTGATCCAATTTTTTAGAAAATTGGAAGGTTAAACAACTATAGTGTTTCCAAGCCATCGTATGCATACATTATAGTCCCTCGGTCGCATATTAATTGACGCTCAAACAGATGTATCTAGCACTGAAATGCGTCTAGATACATTCATTTGAGCGTCAGTTAATATGGGACAGAGGTACTATTACTAAAACAGCCAGACAAACTACCACAAACTGGGAAGTAGGTCATAATATCAGATTACAAGCAACCACAGCAGACATATAGTTAAGTACTCCCTCCATCCCATAACATAAGACCATTTTGCAACCTAACATAGCTTGCAAAATGATGTTATATTATGGGACGGAGGGAGTAACAGACAGCTATCATAAACCCAAGAAATTTAGACATATTGCCAGGACTAGGCTAGGAGGGTGTATTCTTACAAATTAAATTCTATCGCGACAAAAGGAAGTCTTGAGTTGTGCCTAGAATTGGAAAATTATTATTGTACATCTTGGCCTGGGTGATAGAAGTAGAACACACTACATACAAGCCTATACTGCAGCTTGGTAAGTAGGATATATTGCTAGGACTAGGACAGGTCTCCAGTACATACAAACTTGTCCTAGAATTTGCATACTTGCATTTAGGGGACATAAATCCACTCCAAGTAAGTAGTAACTAGCTAATGTTTACTTTGTCAACAAGTAGTTAGTGCAGTAAATATTCATTGAGGGAGCAGCAGAGCAGAGAGTGACCATTGGCCGGATTTCTCGAGGGCGCGAGCCTGGTCGTGAAAGAGGACGCGTGAGACGACACAGGCTATCTTGCTTCCAGATTCGAGAGCCTCGTCCCTGCCAATAGCATCCAGAACCACGAAATTCCCTGCACATTCACTCATTCATTCATTCATTCATTCATTCATCATCATCATCATCAGGTGTAAGTTAGTGGCAAACAAAAGGAGGAGCATCATCAACTGACTGACCGTTCTTGATCCAGAAGCTCTTGTGAGACTTGACGCCCTCGCCGTCGGTCACCTAAAACCAGCACGGTGGCAGAGTGAGTGAAAAGCAAGAAGCAATTTTTAAGAGAGAGGGAAAGAAGGTAAGAAGGTACCTCGATGAGGTTTGAGCCGCGTAGCGTGACGACCTGCATGATGCTCTCGCCCTCCGCCAGCGTCACCGCGGTGCCCTCCCCGCACGCGCGCCACAGGTTCTTCCTACCGCCCTTCATTCTTGCCCTCCTCAACGGACGGACGGACCACCGACAGAGGGAAGGTTCTGCTTCTGGTGCTGGTGCTGGACTCAACACTGCTGCGGTGCTGCCTGCCCACAGGGAAGGAGGCGGACGGCGGCGAGCTAGCGGCGGCATCGGCGGCGGGTGTACTCTGGTGGGGAACTAGTTAGGGTAGGAGGACTGCATGCAGAACGTCAGCACATAACACGCCCAGCCCACCACGTGATGTGATAGTGGGCCTTCCAACCTTGGGCCTTTATTTAGCAAATCAATGGCCCCTCTAAACATTATTTATAACACTACTTCAAATGAGCGTTTACAAATTCTATAAAAAAATCATTTTAGTTCTGACAATTTTATATTCTTAAGGTCCTTTTTCAAAATGTCTATGCTGTAACGATATCCAGCTCAAAACAGCGCATGTCCATGGTGTAACCAACAAAATTGGTATAGAGTGGTAAATTCATGATATCCATGCAGAGACAATAGAGTAATTATCATTGAGGCAGAGCTATGTGTTAAGATGAGGGACCCCCACCATTGAACCAACTTACAATTACCTCAAAAAAAAAAACCAACTTATGAAAACTAGTATAACAACAACAACAACAACAACACACAGGTTGTGATTCATTCATTCATTCATTCACTGCAACTCTGCAGTACGTACCAACTAGTATAAAGTACAAATACTACAAACAAACAAAGTTACAGACAAGTCGGTCATCACTAGAGCAATGCAAATGCAATGGCGTCCCGTCCCGTCCCGTCCCGTCTCGTCTCATCTCATCTCATCTCATCTCATCTACTACAACACACGCACCTAAACGCTCGCAGCCTACCTCACCTCACCCACCCCTTGGTCTTGTTGCTGCTCGCCACCGCCGCCTGCTGCTGCTGCTGCCTGGTCATCCTGGAACCAGGAGCCACCACCACCTTCTGCGCAGCAGCAGCCGCCGACGTCCAAGGCCTCGCCGGGATCGACGCCCTCTTCGACCTCACCTCGCCGCCCTGCAGGCTCCTCTTCCTCGCCACGGCGGCGGCGGCAGCAGGGAGCTGGTTCTCGACCTCACCCTGCATGCTGCTCCTCTTCCGCCCGGCGTTCTGCCTGCCACCGCCACCACCACCGCCACCCGCACGAGGGTGGCTCTCCTCCCCTTTCCTCTTCCTCTCGTTCACGACGGCCGCCTCCGGGGCAAACAGGGAGCGCTTGTTGGCCGAGTCGGAGCTCCTCAGGATGCGGCGGTGCTGCTGCGCCTTCTCGCTCATCGCCTCCTCCCTCGCACAACAAGCCGGCACCACGTTTGTCTCCACAGGGGTGGCAGGAAGAACCCTTGTGACTAGATTATTGTTTGAGGGTTCAGGCATCGTCGTGCTACTAGTGCCTTGAGGCTTTGGTTCAGGCATCATCGTGCTACTAGCGTCTTGAGGTTTTGGGTCAGGCATCGTGCTTGCGTCTTTGAGTTTTGTCATCTCCTGCAGCTTCTTCTCGAGGTCGAGCAGCTGAAATAACATGGACACAGGCATCAGGCTCTGCATTACTAACTAGTGTAGTGCCCTCCAAATGTAAGGCAAGAAATGAGAGCAGAGCTCTGAGAAAAGGCTAAGCCACCTTGCTCTGAAGCATTGACTCTGTTTTCTGTGCTTCCAAGAGTTCTTGCCCCATTTCCATTGCCTGCACATTTTTTAGTTTTATGAATGATGATGAATAATATACAAGTGTCAGCTACCCGGTGGTTTCAGAATCTACACCAGCATGGATGATCAAAGAAACCAAATACGTGCAGATGCAGCGCAGCTAGGAAACAACCAACCTTTGATTCTGCAGCTGATCTTTGCTCTTCCTGCTCCTTTAGTTTCAGCTCCACCTCCTCAATCTGAAACAAGAAAAAGGCACATAATCAAATCAACCCAAGTCTCTTGTTGTTAATAATGCCCATTGATTGATGATTGTTATCCAGGTAAAAGATTCAATTGAGTTCTGTACCGTTTGCTTAAGAGCTGCGACCTCAGAGTCTGACTGCTGCTGCTGTCCAAGCTTACGCTCCAACTCCACTATCTGCAACAGGATAGCATTATTATCTGCCTTACCTTACACAAATTACTAGCTGTTAACGACATTAATTAACCACTTCCAATTCCTACGTTACCTTGTGCTGTAGCGCAGTACATGCTTCTTCCTTCTCCTTAAGTTTTCCAGAAAGCTGACTCTTTTCCGACGTAATTTGAGAATGCATCTTAGAGTCTAGTTGGCTTTCAAGCTCCTTCACCTTCAATCAAGTTATTACAGAAAGTCTGTCAGCCACAATTTACAAGTGAAGAAAAGCAGTCTAGAAGAGTCAACACAAGATTCAGTCAGATATTTGAAACTGAAACATTAGCCTCCTCCTCAACTGCACATACCTTGTCTTGCAAGTTTTTGTAAAGCTGCTCTTTTCCCTTGGCTTTACTCTCTAAATTTTGACAGTTCTCTTCCAGCTTTCTCAAAGATTCCTCCTTAAGCTTGGCTTCCTGCTTAGACCTTTCAAGCTGACACACGTTCACCCAGCAGAAATACCCATCAGTTCAGCTTCAAGCAGGCGCAGAACTAAGAAGCTTCAGCAGAAGGCAATACCGACACTCACCATCTGTTTGACCTTTTGAAGCTCGGCTGTGTCCACCTGCTTCTTTGCTGGGCCCAGTTCTATACCACGGACACGGCTTGCAAAGTTCAACGAACTCAAGGTTTCCGACGCATCATTCTCGGATGGGCTAATTTGCACAAACATTAGGGCTTTCGAATCCCCTCCTGTTACCGCAATTGTGGAGAAGAACAGAAAAAAGCAAATTAATCACGTAGCCAAGTGAGAGAATGCAAGAGGAACAGAAATGGTTAATATTTGGTATATTGTTGATGTGGTATTTGTTCCACAGCAACAAACAGATCAAGTTACCTAAAGAGTCTTGGAGCAAGTGCGTCAGCTTGGAATTCCTGGGCAGAAGAAAAGCATCAAGACAGTGAGAAAACAGGAGCTGATAGGTGCAAACCCGTTACTGACTCAGAGTGCAAACCTGTAAGGGATGTGGCTGCTTCTGGAAGCAAGAGCAGAAATGACATCCCCTAAAGCAGAAAGCGACCTGTTGATATTTTGTGCTTCCTTGAGCCGATCACCTTGCGCGTCTGTCTTGGCTAACCGCTCGCTTCCAGCAAGATCAACTAACCAAAGCTTACTTCTTGTACAGTCCCCATTTATCAGGTTCTTTGCTCTAACCATGATACAAAGCATGCTGAAAAAAATGATAAAGGTCAAACCATTTTTACCACAAGCAGGAAGGTACTCCATGGAGAAATGAAAAATAATGTTAGTTATGACCAACCAGTGTGAGCGACTGCTGTGTTCATTCACATTGTTTGACCCTACAGCCCTCGAATTGCTTCCAGTTTGTAAGACATCCCAAACTTCATTTATGTCCTCAACTTTGGCCTCAACTATGCCGGGCACATGATGGGATCCTTCACCTGCTTGTTTGATCTCCAACCTACATATGCAAAGATACACAGGTTACCACAACATGGTACTATTGTGAACAAAAAAATAAGGAAGGGTGCCAAAGGGAAGTGGCTGTACTTCTTAGATGAACTATTGTGAAACAAAATGAAGGGTACTAAAGGAAAGTGATTTACTTCTTAGATGAAGGGGATGTTGCAAGGAGGTCTCTGATTTGTTCATTGTACACCTCAAGCACACTAACAGATATGTTGTACGTGACAGTGTCTTTTCTCTCCTCAGCAATCTTGAACAACTCCTCCAGAGTTCTATAGTTTACTCCTCTGTTCCTTTCAGTCCCTTCCATGGTGAAGGTCTTCCCGCTTCCTGTTTGTCCGTATGCAAATATGCATACATTGTATCCATCTAGCACTGACGTGACTAGTGGAGATGCATCGGCGTAAACCTCAGCTGTTCATGGATACAACTTGTATATTAGACAAACAAAGAAAATTTTATGATTGGAAACTCCAACATTACTTGGAAGTATAAACTAGAATTAGTAACATTCGCATTGTAAGAACAGTTGTGGAAGACAACAAAAAGCTAATACAGGCTCCATAGTACCAAGAGATACCTTGGTCATCCTTTGGGGTGTAGACTCTGTCAAACTTGAATGTCTTTTTTGCTGTTCCACCATTTATAATCCCAATGTCGCCATCATTTGCTCCATCAAAATCTACAACACATTTGTACCCTGACGATGTCTCAACTTTGCTCAAGGGGCGGCATCTGCAGAAAACTCTAATATTTCCTGAAATAAAAGAGATAGCCAGAGTCATTGTCCCGACCAAATTCTGGAAATGAGTGTAAGCATCTGAATACAGAGGGGGCAATAGGCACCTTTTGTCTCCTGGACAATATTATGAAGTTTCTTTCTCTTGGCCATCTCCTCGTGGTACTTCATTTTCAGATCGTCACACTGTGCAACTGCAATACCAAAAACATGCAATGCTTTGTTAAATACTTGAAAAGCTGTGTAACAATCCCACTTCAGAGTCAGGTATTACCTAAGGCTCGAACAGCTTCAATCATCTTACTCAAATCAGGAATCGCGTGCGCACAGTCGTGTGCTTCAAGAGATAACAGTGCTTGCTCTTGTTTCATGGCCTGAGTATTACGAAGATACAATTAGCAGCAGCTACAGCAACCATTTACCATTTCTTGTGGTTGTTGTGATCTTGCAGACAGTAAATCAGAGCATTACCTTGATTTTGCTCTCCAAGTTAGATATGGCAGCAGCCCATAGTTTCTTGTCATTTTCGTAGTTCTGAGAAACTTTTCTTAGTTGGTCCGTTTGTGTGTCAAGGACTTGTTCTGCAAGTTATTATATTATATATTAGAACAATCATATACCTATATAAGCAAAACAAGGATAGGACGATGTTTAATGCAATAGTCTGGTACTTACCAAAATTATCAGTTTGCACAAGCTTTTGGTGAAGCTCCATCTTAAGCCTGTCAAGTTCTTGATTGGTAGATTCTACTAAAGACCACGCCATGGAGCACTCGTCAGACTTGATGGAGCACTGGCTGGTTAGCTCCTCGATCTGTTTTTCGTACTTTGAGATGAGTTTAGCTGTCCTTTTCTGCAATTTGGGTACATTGATCATGTATCAGGATTACATACATGAGATAGGATGGTAAAACAGTTTGTGAGAAAAACTGACCTGAATAGGTGAAGAAATCTCAACATCAGTTAAGCATTTTTTGCATAAGCCACTCCCGCGTGCACCTAACTTTGCCGCTGCATGTTCAACGCAAAGATTATTTATCGACGGGAAAGGAATGCAAGCTTGTGAATGAGCACATACATTGTTTGCATCTAAAATAAATAAACCAGCTACCTGGTGTTGCTGGGGATTTCCGAATGCAGATGCCACAAACCATGGGGTTTCCTCTTACTCCCTTGAAATCGATGATGATAGCACCATTGCTCCCGACAAAAGCCCTGATGTCAAGAACCTGAAGGGGCCTGTTACCTCCGACCACCTTGAACATATCAAGTTGAGACAAAATCTGTGAAGAAAAAGGCAGACTGTTTGAGCCACCAGATGTGGATAAGGAAAGCATGCAACGAAATTTATGAGAGAAACAAGTGGGTGAGCTTGCCTTGTCTTGTTGCACGAGGACATCAAAAGATCTGATTCCTGTTGGCCCGGCAGTGTGCACTATCTCCGCGAAATGCAGATCCAGGTAATAGTCTCCAGGGGCAAGGCCGTCGAATGTGTAGGTGAAATCGCCGTAGCGTGCCGAGCTGTAGAGCGAGGGATAGTCGCCGCCTTCAACTATGGTCTCGGATGTCTCTATCGACTCCCCTCCTTGAAAGAAAGAGTCGCTGGAAAACAAGTTTGCAGAGGGATGGTCGCCTTGGATGGCGCACCCGCCGGAGTTGACGAACAGGACGCATTCACCTGGTTGAGAGAGAGAGAGAGAGAGAGAGGGCTACAGAAATGAGATTTATTTATTATGAATCTTGCAAGTAGCCAGATCTCATCTACTAGTTGCGAATTGCGATACACGGACGGACGGACGGACAGCGGGAGCCAAATCCACGCTCTCTTGAAACTAATAGCCAAGCAGGGGAAGGGGAAGGGAAGAAGGGGAAGGGGAAGGGGAGGGGAGCAGCACCTGCGCGGCAGTCGGCCCGCCTGAGGCCGGAGACGGCGACGCGCGGGCCGGAGACGAGGATCATGGACTCCGCCTCCGCCTCCGCCTCCTGCGGCGGGTTGGGCGCGGGGTCGGGGTCGGGGTCGACGCCCGCGGTCCAGGTGAAGTCCATGGGGTCGTCGCCCGCCGCGCTCGCCGCGTCGCCTTCCATCGGGTCCATGGGGTCGGAGCCGCCGCGAGAGGAGGATGGAGGAGATGGATTTGGATTCGGATTTCGAAAAATATGGATATGGATGGGTTGCTGCCGCTGTGTGTGTGCTCGGCTTCGGCTTTGCCTATGCAAACTGTTGGGCAAAACGCTTAGCATCAACAGCCTTGAATCCGAACCAAGGGAGGGAATGGAAAGGTGCCATCAGACTTCCTTGAATCCGAAGCAAGGGAAGGATGACTCTGTTGGTTCTTGAGGACGAGTGCTTGTCGGTGAGGAAGGAAAAGGGGAGAAATTTGCACCAAGAGGGGAGGGGAGGGAAGGAAGGAATCCGTCGGTGATGCATTGCTCGCCACCGCCACCGTCGGACTG
>NC_041388.1:714431971-714448629 GCF_002162155.2 Triticum dicoccoides | reverse complement strand
AGGGAATGGAAAGATGCCACCAGACTTCCTTGAATCCGAAGCAAGGGAAGGATGACTCTGTTGGTTCTTGAGGACGAGTGCTTGTCGGTGAGGAAGGAAAAGAGAAGAAATTTGCCCCAAGAGGGGAGGGGAGGGAAGGAAGGAATCCGTCGGTGATGCATTGCTCGCCACCGCCACCGTCGGACTGCCTTGAATCCAAACCAAGGGAGGGAATGGAAAGATGCCACCAGACTTCCTTGAATCCGAAGCAAGGGAAGGATGACTCTGTTGGTTCTTGAGGACGAGTGATGCAGACAATTGCTAACATGATTCGGACAGACTTAAGGATAGATACGAGTGAGAAACTCTCATCATAGTCAACACCTTGAACTTGTCGAAAACCTTTTGCGACAATTCTAGCTTTGTAGATAGTAACACTACTATCAGTGTCCGTCTTCCTCTTGAATATCCATTTAATCTCAATGGCTCGCCGATCATTGGGCAAGTCAATCAAAGTCCATAATTTGTTCTCATACATGGATCTCGTCTCAGATTTCATGGCCTCAAGCCATTTTCGGAATCTGGGCTCATCATCGCTTCCTCATAGTTCATAGGCTCGTCATGGTCAAGTAACATGACCTCCAGAACTGGATTACCGTACCACTCTGGTGCGGATCTCACTCTTGTTTACCTACGAGGTTCAGTAGTAACTTGATCTGAAGTTACATGATCATCATCATTAGCTTCCTCACTAATCGGTCTAGTAGTCACGGGAACAGATTTCTGTGATGAACTACTTTCCAATAAGGGAGCAGGTACAATTACCTCATCAAGTTCTACTTTCCTCCCACTCACTTCTTTTGAGAGAAACTCCTTCTCTAGAAAGGATCCATTCTCAGCAATGAATAATTTGCCTTCGGATCTGTGATAGAAGGTGTACCCAACCGTCTCCTTTGGGTATCCTATGAAGACATATTTCTCCGATTTGGGTTTGAGCTTATCAGGATGAAACTTTTTCACATAAGCATCACAACCCCAAACTTTAAGAAACGACAACTTTGGTTTCTTGTTAAACCACAGTTCATATAGTGTCGTCTCAACGGATTTAGATGGTGCCCTATTTAACGTGAATGTAGCTGTCTCTAATGCATAACCCCAAAACGATAGTGGTAAATCGGTAAGAAACATCATAGATTGCACTATATCCAATAAAGTACGGTTATGATGTTCGAACACACCATTATGCTGTGGTGTTCCAGGTGGCATGAATTTGTGAAACTATTCCACATAGTTTTAATTGAAGAACAAACTCGTAACTCAAATATTTGTCTCCGCGGTCAGATCGTAGAAACCTTATTTTCTTGTTACGATGATTTTCCACTTCACTCTGAAATTCTTTGAACTTTTCAAATGTTTCAGACTTATGTTTCATCAAGCAGATATGCCCATATCTGCTCAAATCATATGTGAAGGTCAGAAAATAACGATACCCGCTGCAAGCTTCAACACTCATCGGATTGCATACATCAGTATGTATTATTTCCAATAAGTCAGTTGCTCGCTCCATTGTTCCGGAGAATGGAGTCTTTAGTCATCTTGCCCATAAGGCATGGTTCGCAAGCACCAAGTGATTCATAATCAAGTGATTCCAAAATCCCATCAGCATGGAGTTTCTTCATGCGCTTTACACCAATATGACCTAAACGGCAGTGCCACAAATAAGTTGCACTATCATTATTAACTTTGCATCTTTTGGCTTCAATATTATGAATATGTGTAACACTACGATCGAGATCCAACGAACTATTTTCATTGGGTGTATGACCATAAAAGGTTTCATTCATGTAAACAGAACAACAATTTATTCTCTTACTTAAATGAATAACCGTATTGCAATAAACATGATCAAATCATATTCATGCTCAACGCAAACACCAAATAACACTTATTTAGGTTCAACACTAATCCCGAAAGTATAGGGAGTGTGCGATGATGATCATATCAATCTTGGAACCACTTCCAACACACATCGTCACTTCACCCTTAACTAGTCTCTGTTTATTCTGCAACTCCCGTTTCGAGTTACTAATCTTAGCAACTGAACTAGTATCAAATACTGAGGGGTTGCTATAAACACTAGTAAAGTACACATCAATAACATGTATATCAAATATACTTATGTTCACTTTGCCATCCTTCTTATCCGCCAATCACTTGGGGTAGTTCCGCTTCCAGTGACCAGTCCCTTTGCAGTAGAAGCACTTAGTCTCAGGCTTAGGACCAGACTTGGGCTTCTTCACTTGAGTAGCAACTTGCTTGCTGTTCTTCTTGAAGTTCTCCTTTTTTTTCCTTTGCCCTTTTCTTGAAACTAGTGGTCTTGTCTATCATCAACACTTGATGTTTTTCTTAATTTCTACCTTCGTCAATTTCAGCATTACAAAGAGCTTGGGAATCATTTCCGTTATCCTTGCATATCATAGTTCATCACGAAGTTCTACTAACTTGGTGATGGTGACTAGAGAATTCTGTCAATCACTATTTTATCTGGAAGATTAACTCCCACTTGATTCAAGCGATTGTAGTACCCAGACAATCTGAGCACATGCTCACTAGTTGAGCGATTCTCCTCCATCTTTTAGCTATAGAACTTGTTGGAGACTTCATATCTCTCAACTCGGGTATTTGCTTGAAATATTAACTTCAACTCCTAGAACATCTCATATGGTCCATGACGTTCAAAACGTCTTTGAAGTCCCGATTCATGACGTTCAAGCCGTTAAGCATGGTGCACTAAACTATCAAGTAGTCATCATATTTAGCTAGCCAAACGTTCATAACGTCTCCATCTGCTCCTGCAATAGGTCTGTCACCTAGAGGTGCATCAAGGACATAATTCTTCTGTGCAGCAATGAGGATAAACCTCAGATCACGGATCCAATCCGCATCATTGCTACTAACATCTTTCAACACAATTTTCTCTAGGAACATATCAAAATAAAGACAGGGAAGCAACAACGCGAGCTATTGATCTACAACATAATTTGCGAAATACTACCAAGACTAAGTTCATGATAAATTAAAGTTCAATTAATCATATTACTTAAGAACTCCCACTTAGATAGACATCCCTCTAATCCTCTAAGTGATCACGTGATCCAAATCAACTAAACCATGTCCGATCATCACGTGAGATGGAGTAGTTTCAATGGTGAACATCACTATGTTGATCATATCTACTATATGATTCACCCTCGACCTTTCGGTCTCCGTGTTCCGAGGCCATATCTGTATATGCTTGGCTCGTCAAGTATAACCTGAGTATTCTGCGTGTGCAACTATTTTGCACCCGTTGTATTTGAACGTAGAGCCTATCACACCCGATCATCACGTGGTGTCTCAGCACGAAGAACTTTCGCAATGGTGCATACTCAGGGAGAACACTTCTTGATAATTAGTGAGAGATCATCTTAAAATGCTACCGTCAAACTAAGCAAAATAAGATGTATAAAAGATAAACATCATATGCAATCAAAATATGTGACATGATATGGCCATCATCATCTTGCGCCTTTGATTTCTATCTCCAAAGTACTGTCATGATCTCTATCATCGCCGGCATGACACCATGATCTCCATCATCTTGATCTATATCAATGTGTCGTCACGTGGTCGTCTCGCCAACAATTGCTCTTGCAACTATTGCTATCGCATAGCGATAAAGTAAAGCAATTATTGGGCGCTTGCATCTTATGCAATAGAGAGACAACCATAAGGATTTTGCCAGTTGCCAATAACTTCAACAAAACATGATCATCTCATACAACAACTTATATCTCATCACGTCTTGACCATATCACATCACAACATGCCCTGCAAAAACAAGTTAGACGTCCTCTACTTTGTTGTTGCAAGTTTTACGTGGCTGCTACGGGCTTAGCAAGAACCAATCTTACCTACGCATCAAAAACCACAACGGCCCATTACTTCTCCCGGGGGGTTCCGGTAACCCTCTAGCATTCCGGTTTTCTCCGAAATCACACGGAACACTTCCGGTGTCCGAATATAGCCGTCCAATATATCAATCTTTATCTCTCGACCATTTCTAGACTCCTCGTTATGTCCGTGATCACATTCGGGACTCCGAACTAACTGCGGTACATCAAAAACTCATAAACTCATATAACTGTCATCGAAACCTTAAGCGTGTGGACCCTACGGGTTCGAGAACAATGTAGACATGACCGAGACATGTCTCCAGTCAATAACCAATAGGGGAACCTGGATGCTCATATTGGCTCCCACATATTCTACGAAGATCTTTATCGGTCAGACCGCATAACAACATATGTGGTTCCCTTTGTCATCGGTATGTTACTTGCCCGAGATTCGATCGTTGGTATCTCAATACCTAGTTCAATCTCATTACCGGCAAGTCTCTTTACTCGTTACGTAATACATCATCTCGCAACTAACTAATTAGTTGCAATGCTTGCAAGGCTTATGTGATGTGCATTACCGAGAGGGCCCAGAGATACCTCTCCGACAATCGGAGTGACAAATCCTAATCTCGAAATACGCCAACCCAACATGTACCTTTGGAGACACCTGTAGAGCTCCTTTATAATCACCCAGTTACGTTGTGACGTTTGGTAGCACACAAAGTGTTCCTCCGGAAAACGGGAGTTGCATAATCTCATAGTCATAGGAACATGTATAAGTCATGAAGAAAGCAATAGCAACATACTAAACGATCGGGTGCTAAGCTAATGGAATGGGTCATGTCAATCACATCATTCTTCTAATGATGTGATCCCATTAATCAAATAACAACTCTTTTGTTCATGGTTAGGAAACATAACCATCTTCGATTAACGAGCTAGTCAAGTAGAGGCATACTAGTGACACTCTGTTTGTCTATGTATTCACACATGTATGATGTTTCCGGTTAATACAATTCTAGCATGAATAATAAACATTTATCATGATATAAGGAAATAAATAATAACTTTATTATTGCCTCTAGGGCATATTTCCTTCATGGTGAACCGTTATGTGATGAAGTCAGAACATGATTTATTTATTGGTTGTCTTCCTTATGAGTGGCGGTCGGGGACGAGCGATGGTCTTTTCCTACCAATATATCCCCATTGGAGCATGCACGTAATACTTTGCTTTAATAACTTGTAGATTTTTGCAACAAGTATATGAGTTCTTTATGACTAATGTTGAGTCCATGGATTATACGCACTCTCATCCTTCCACCATTGCTAGCCTCTCTAATACCGTGCACTTTTCGCCGGTACCTTAAACCCACCATATACCTTCCTCAAAACAGCCACCATACCTACCTATCATGGCATTTCCATAGCCATTCCGAGATATATTGCCATGCAACTTTCCAATGTTCCGTTATTATGACACGTTTCATCATTGTCATATTGCTTGCATGATCATGAAGTTGACATCGTATTTGTGGCAAAGCCACCGTTCATAATTCTTTCGTACATGTCACTCTTGATTCACTGCATATCTCGGTACACCGCCGGAGGCATTCACATATAGTCATATTTTGTTCTAAGTATTGAGTTGTAATTCTTGAGTTGTAAGTAAATAAAAGTGTGATGATCATCATTATTAGAGCATTGTCCCAAGTGAGGAAAGGATGATGTAGACTATGATTCCCCCACAAGTCGGGATGTGACTCCGGACGAAAAAATAAATAAAAAAGAGAGGCCATAAAAAAAGAGAAAAGGCCCAAATAAAAAAATGAGAGAAAAAGAGAGAAGGGACAATGGTACTATCCTTTTTCCACACTTGTGCTTCAAAGTAGCACCATGATCTTCATGATAGAGAGTCTCCTATGATATCACTTTCATATACTAGTGGGAATTTTTCATTATAAAACTTGGCTTCTATATTCCAATGATGGGCTTCCTCAAAATGCCCTAGTTTTCATGAGCAAGCGAGTTGGATGCACACCCACTTGGTTTCTTTTGTTGAGCTTTCATATACTTATAGCTCTAGTGCATCCGTTGCATGTCAATCCCTACTCACTCACATTGATATCTATTGATGGGCATCTCCATAGCCCATTGATACGCCTAGTTGATATGAGACTATCTTCTCCTTTTTTGTCTTCTCCACAACCACCATTCTATTCCACAAATAGTGCTATGTCCATGGCTCACGCTCATGTATTGCGTGAAGATTGAAAAAGTTTGAGAACACCAAAAGTATGAAACAATTGATTGGCTTGTCATCGGGGTTGTGCATGATTTAAATATTTTGTGTGATGAAAATAGAGCATAGCCAGACTATATGATTTTGTAGGGATAACTTTCTTTGGCCATGTTTTTTTGAGAAGACATAATTGCTTAGTTAGTATGCTGGAAGTATTATTATTTTTATGTCAATATTAAACTTTTGTCTTGAATCTTTCGGATATGAATATTCATACCACAAATAAGAGAATTACATTGAAAATTATGCTAAGTAGCATTCCACATCAAAAATTCCGTTTTTATCATTTACCTACTCGAGGACGAGCAGGAATTAAGCTTGGGGATGCTTGATACGTCTCCAACGTATCTATAATTTTTTATTGTTCTGTGCTATATTATATTTTGTTTTGGATGTTTAATGGGCTTTATTATACATTTTAATATTATTTTTGGGACTAACCTATTAACCGGAGGCCCAGCCCAAATTATTGTTTTTTGCCTATTTCAGTGTTTCGAAGGAAAAGGATATCAAACGGAGTCCAAACGGAATGAAACCTTCGGGAACGTGATTTTTGGAACAAACGTGATCCAGAGGACTCGGAGTCTACGTAAGGCAATCAACAAGGAAGGCACGCGGTAGGGGGGCCCACCTCCCCCAAGCGCGCCCTCCACCCTCGTGGGCCCGTCGTTGCTCCACTGACGTACTTCTTCCTCCTATATATACCCATATACCCTGGAAACTTCAGATACGGAGCCAAAACCCTATTTCCACCGCCGCAACCTTCTGTACCCATGAGATCCCATCTTGGGGCCTTTTCCAGCGCTCCGCTGGAGGGGGCATCGATCAAGGAGGGCTTCTACATCAACACCATAGCCTCTCTGATGATGTGTGAGTAGTTTACCTCAGACCATCGGGTCCATAGTTATTAGCTAGATGGCTTCTTCTCTCTTTGGATCTCAATACAAAGTCCTCCTTGATCATCTTGGAGATCTATTCGATGTAATCTTCTTTTGCGGTGTGTTTGTCGAGATCCGATGAATTGTGGGTTTATGATCAAGTTTATCTCTGAACAATATTTGAATCTCCTCTGAGTTTTTTTATGTATGATTGGTTATCTTTGCAAGTCTCTTCGAATTATCACTTTGGTTTGGCCTACTAGATTGATCTTTCTTGCAATGGGAGAAGTGCTTAGCTTTGGGTTCAATCTTGTGGTGTCCTTTCCCAGTGACAGCAGGGGCAGCAAGGCATGTATTGTATTGTTGCCATCGAGGATAAAAAGATGGGCTTTATATCATATTGCATGAGTTTATCCCTCTACATCATGTCATCTTACTTAAAGCATTACTCTGTTCTTATGAACTTAATACTCTAGATGCATGCTGGATAGCGGTCGATGTGTGGAGTAATAGTAGTAGATGCAGAATCATTTCGGTCTACTTGTCACGGGCATGATGCCTATATACATGATCATACCTAGATATTCTTATAACTATGCTCAATTCTATTAATTGCTCGACAGTAATGCGTTTACCCACCGTAATACTTATGCTCTTGAGAGAAGCCACTAGTGAAACCTATGGCCCCCGGGTCTATCTTCCATCATGTTAATCTTCCAACACTTAGCTATTTCTATTGTCGTTTATTTTACTTTGCATCTTTATTTACTCTTTATCATAAAAATACCAAAAATGTTATCTTATCATATCTATCAGATCTCACTCTCGTAAGTGACCGTGAAGGGATTTGACAACCCCTTCATCGCGTTGGTTGCGAGGTTCTTATTTGTTTGTGTAGGTGCGTGGGACTAGAGCGTGATATCCTACTGGATTGATACCTTGGTTCTCAAAAACTAAGGGAAATACTTACGCTACTTTACTGCATCACCCTTTCCTCTTTAAGGGAAAAACAACGTAGTTCTCAAGAGGTAGCAGTATTCCTAGATCTCCAAGTTTTTCAGTATTCTTTCCTTCAAAAGAATAATTTGCAAGCATCGTAGATATCTCGACATTTGCAATCTTCCTCTTGTTAGTAACAATATCTTTCATATACTTGGAATAAGGGGGAACTTTAATAGCATCAGCCAAAGGAATTTGCAAGTAGATAGGTCTAAGCAAATCAACAAATCTAGCAAAATGTTCATCATCTTTAGTCTTAGAAAGCTCATTACAAAAAGGCATGGGTTTTTAACCCATGGCTCTTTTTCTTTACCATGCTTCCTAGTTTCTTTGTTTCTCTTATCATGTTTCTTAGTTTGAACAGGAACATCTTCCTCTATAGCAGGTTGTACTTCTCCTTCATTTTCTTATCAGACTCTATAACATCATCATTATTATCATCTTGTTGAGGGGGTTCTTGTTCATCCCCACTATTAGGATTCTCTTGAGCTTCATTAACAATATGAGGTTCTCTAGAACTATCATAAGCAGGTTCAACGTGCTCAGGCTTCTTTTCCTTATTCTTTGTAGATGAACAAAAAACATTACTATCCACATTTCGAGAATCTTGTTCTACTCTTTTATGGTGTCCTTCAGGATATAGAGATTCTGGAGTATGGGCAACTCATGTAGTAAACACATAAGCATCATACTTCTTAGCAGATTTAGCCATATCACGTAATAAATCTTGTTGAGCACTCATCACTTGTTTAAAGTTGAACTTGTATCATTCTGGGCACCGCCACCAAAGATGGAGGGGATCTAGGTAGAACTAGTAGACTCCCAAGGGTGCGAGGAGGAGAGAGAAAGAAAAAAAATGTGGAGAGGAGCTAAGGAGTTCAGGAAAGTACAAAGTGCCCCAAAAGTCTTATATGCTCCCATGCTCCAACATTCAGAAACTCAAATTTGAATTTCCAAATAAAAAAATAAAAAAATTGGATGTTCACAAGACATATATGTCTACATCCCCTAAAAAGTTCATGCCAAATTCGAAATGCACACAGAGAAACAAAAATGACAAATCTGGCACGAATAGTGTCACAAAAAAGGAAAAAACAGTATTCACATCTAGATTTGTCTTGTTTTATTTCCCCATATGTATTTTGATTTCAGATTTGAAATATTTAGGGATAACATATACATGTCTTGAGAACAATCACAAAAAATAGAATTTTTTGACACATTCAAATTTGATATATTTTTTTAAACATGGGAGCATAGGGTGTATTTGTTAGGATGCATGGAGGGTGCATGAGGGCCAATCGGACCCACTTTTGCTTGTTTGGTAGAGTGCATGGGCTCACCTGGACTATGCCCATCTGATGCAAATAAGGGCCCTCGGCCATGCCCATCTCGTCCTCACCCACCAGACCACGTCCAAATATGTTTAAACTTTGAAAAAATGTTCATAATTTCAAAAAAAACAAAAAAATATACATAATTTCAAAAAAATGGAAAAATCAGAATTTCCAAATTTGTTTAAATTTTCAAAAAATATTCCAAATTTCAAATTTTGTTTAAATTTTCAGAAAAATATTTAGAATTTCAAATTTTGTTAAAATTTTCAAAAATGATTAGAATTTCAAATTTTGTTCAAATTTTTAAAATATGTTTTGAATTTCAAATTTTGTTTACATTTTCAAAAAAATCAGAATTCCAAAATATGCTTAAATTTACACAAAATGTTCAGATTCAAAATTTATTTAAATTTTCAAAAAAAATCAGAATTTCAAATTTTATTTAAATTTTCTAAAAATGTTTAGAATTCCAAAATTTATTTAAATTTCCAAAAAATGTTTAGAATTTCAAAAAAAATCAATAAAAAAATCAGAATTTCAGAACATACTTAAATTTTTGTTCACGTTTTTTTATTTTGTTCACCATTCAAAAAGTATGTTCGGAATTCAAAATTGTTCAGCATGTCTAAACACATGCAGGCTGACTAACAAACTCTCAGCTCAGCATATCTTAGCGCATACACCGCTGCCAAACAACGGGAAAATGCATGGACTCAGCATGTCTGAGAGGAGAACAACTAAGCTAGGTCCATACATCTTACCAAACACACCCTAATATTTTCCCCTAGGAGACTCAACTCTCAAGGGTACGAGGAGAGAGAAATAGAAGGAAAATGAGGTGCAGTTTCTTTTTCTTGGACTACCTCAGCGTCATTTTGACAACATATAGGGAAAGAAATTTTGAGTCAAAATAATTTGAAGAAACTGAGTAGATACATAGAGACAAGTTCAAATAATTTGAACAAACACGAATAGATAGATAGAGATAAGTGGTACAGACAATCAAAAGGTGCGACGGTCTCACTAGGACGTCGACCCTAATACAACAGAGGTTCAAATTTGGGGAAGTCAAAATACAGGGCAGAACATACAAACATTTGAACATTTGAACTTTAGATGACAGTACAAACTCATCTTCTCATCCGTTGTCTATTACAAGTCTTGCATACTTGAAGGTATATATGTGTTACAGGTACAAAACAACACCGCCTATGATTCGGATGGGTAACCACATTACTCTACACAAACTCTGAAAATTCACATCGGAGCAGTCAAGGGGAGGGGAGGGAAGGTTTTTTTGAATTGACACAGAATACATATTGATATACATGTCGCACTGTCCAGACACAGCTAGTCACACATACAGCAAGACATCATTGATCAGCCGGTGATGATGCCCGCCAGGACATCGGTCTTCCCTCTTGCAAATATGGTGTACACCAGACGTATCGCATCAAGCCAGCCATCGAGAGACTCCCAGGTATCAGCAACCTGACACGGAGAAAACAGAGAGGTGGACAATTAGTTCGAAAACCAAGAACGCTTTTTAAGGCATCAGTTCAAGAAGAGGAGGTGCATACCAAGAACACGGGCCCATGAGTTGTGTTTATACAGAGGCCAGCACCAGGCGGCAGCGTGAGATCGGAGCACGTGGACACTGAAACTATGTCCGCGACGTCTACCTTGATAAACCTTTTGGCTTTCTCCACGAGCGCGTTTGCTTTGACAGGTGCGCTTTCGGAATCATTGACCTTAGATTTATGATTGCAAACTCAGTACTTCCTCTGTTCACTTTTATAAGACGTTCTAGACAATTCAGACAGTGCCCAAAACAGTTCAAAGCTAGCTGTCCAAAACGTCTTATAATAATGAACGGAGGGAGTAGCATAAAACAAGATGGATCCTAGCAGTGATATGAATAGGCACACAAGTAGGCTATGCGTTATCATCAGTAACACAACTACCTGCTGGAGTTCCGTATGGTTTAAGATGAACTGTGACCTCTCCCAATGTTTGTGTGGTGCAATGGGGTCGTCTGCCGGAGGAGCAGTCAAATATCCCACTTTCAAATATGGCAAAGGCAGCTGCAAGGCGTAGTCATAACAACAAGGATGTCACAAACTCCATAACCGAGACTGCCCCAACATATGCATACTTACCAAAACAACTTGAAAATTGAATATAAAACAAAAGGAAGGTGAATGTTCTCCTCGGTGCTCACACACCGCCGAGGGCACACACACAAATCTTACTGGAGAGGCACACTTACAAGTTCAGAGTTTACATTCTGTAATTAGAAGAAGGCATTTCATGATTTGTGTGCTTCTATTACTAGTTTTTATGTTCTGCTTTGTGCACAACCATGTAATCAAATCAATTGTATTTCAATAACTGTGCATAACTTTTAGAATATGATGGATAACTCGTGGCTAGCTGGAGCAGGAGTGCTCCCAGGCACGCCCACCAGCATTTGAGTCAACTCCACAGGGTGGCTGCCCACATATCTTGTTTAGAAAAATGCGGTTGGTCGAGTTTTGATGGATAACTCGCAAAATCAAGGATCCAGTATTCCTCTCTTTTTTTTTGACAGGGTATTCCTATTTGAAGTTAGCCCTGACACCAGCAAAATAGCAACATTACGGGACATCTCAGATTCATCTATGATCTACCAGAGCACCAACCAGTCAAATACAGAGATGGGCTGCTTAAAGGTATACACACAACACATGATGCAATTGTACAGACTGTAGAGCAAAAAAACTGAAATCTTAGAGCTGCCAACGTACCATTGACCGGACTAACCGTAGAGCACTGCGATAAACCTGCATATTATGCAAACAACAGCATTTAAGTAGGCGTTGAAAACTGTTATGCCTAAATATTAGTTACTGAGTAACCAACAAGTGGAAATTAATCTTCTAGATACATCATGCTAAAAGGCACACAACAGCACTTAAGTAGGCGTTGACAACTGTTATGCCTAAATATTAGTTAATGAGTAACCAAGAGTGGAAATTAATCTTCTAGATGCATAATGCCAAAAGGGTCACAATCTTGCGTATCACAAGTACCCCTGAGAACTATAAGGTGCTACCAAAGCCCATGGGCTGGCTATTGAAAACTCGAAGCGATAAAATCAGTAGACTGACATACAAGTATAACAATCAGAAATACTGAAATGGGTGACGAGTAAACAGTTCTACATTCAACAAATATAACGTTGTGGTAAGATATTGTTACAAACAAGGGCAGACAGTAAGACTTTCACAACTTAGGGAAATGAAATAAAGCTGAGTTAGACTATTTTATGGCACGAGATGACTGAATTGCTTACAGTTACAGTGAAAAATCGCAAGCTTCCAGAAAGAACCAATAGGGAAATTAGCAGGCAGCACAGTGGCAAAAGAAGAAATTCACATTTGGCTTCAATGCATGAGCAGCTGCAACGTAAATAGCAGACTGACTATACAGATCATTTGGAGAGGTATCAGGACCCCCAGACCTCGAGGTATCCTACTGCAGCATAAAAAGGAAACAAGAGGGCGTTGATTATTGTTACCAGAGTTCAATAAGCTAACATGCATTCGAATTGAAGCACTGCTGTCCACCGTTTCAGTCACCATCAAATAGAGTAAGAAAACACACCAGGACAGTTCCAAGGTTATAAATAGCCCGGTGGAAGTCAAACTGCAACTGGATGGCAGAACGAAACTGTGCGACAAAACAAAAGAAACTTAGTTTCAACACTTCCTTGAATATACATTTTGTGATAAAAGCACTGCACAGAAGTAATGCTCAGAAATAATGTCCGCAAAGATATAAAGTGCAACTACCTTACTTATAGCTGTTTTTATGATTGTTTGCTTGTCTTTAGCAGGAACAATCGCACTCAATTCCTGCATCACAAGTTTGTACCCTTGAAAATGATTGAAAAGCAAAATGTATGGATGAAGAGTTAGTCATTTCTGATATTACAGTGCATAAGCTAATATACCTGTAGTCCAAGGCCCCAGTTGTTGAGAGCCTGCAATCAAAGAGACAGACATGAGGCATGAAGATTAATGGCCAACTACATAAATTTAGAGGATTTATGGAAAACGAGAAGAAATTAACTACTTCATGCGAGATCACGGCATTTGAATGTAAATGTCTTATTTCAGAGAACTGAACTGACATACTAAATGTAAAGCAATTTAACTTGATGTATCAAATATGAGAACTTAATGTAACTTGGGCATAAATGGATAGAATCACTTAAACAGTGTTCTCAGAAAAAGTCATCTAATGGAGATGTAAGCCATTGATGTTTTATCCAGAGGATGCATACAAAATTATACAGATTGACTGCTCAAAAGCAACTGTACGGACTCTCACAATGTTTTCTCTAGTGAAACCTTAGAACTGTGGTAGTG
The DNA here is from genome assembly GCF_002162155.2 of Triticum dicoccoides. Classification (NCBI taxonomy): domain Eukaryota; kingdom Viridiplantae; phylum Streptophyta; class Magnoliopsida; order Poales; family Poaceae; genus Triticum; species Triticum dicoccoides. Next base: position 714,434,784 of record NC_041388.1, on the reverse strand, counting down.
TGGAGTAAAGTAATAGCTCAAAGAATATCTGTGTGATATCATATGTTTGGTGATTGTGCGCGTTTATGTTGCCGGTATTCGTGATGACTATTGCTCAGACCATATTCCAATGGTTTCCTATGGTGAACTTTTTACCACGTTCTTTAACTCCAACACTTCAAAATTAGGAGAAGCATTTATTATTTGCCCTAAATCATTCAAGAGAGTCAGTACTCACCTGGGGGCTGTTCCAACTTAATTGGACTGCCTTGTCGTAGTTCCTTATAGCCTGAAAGGGAAGAAAACAATGAGTATATAGTAACTCATCAAAATAAAGCATTTGAACAATATAGTTTTTTTTTATGTAGAAAAAAACGATCAGGCCATTTTCCAATGTAATGGTACAAAGTCGGGAATGTTATCTATTACTCCCTCCGTCCCATAATATAAGAACATCTTATACTGTGGGACAGAGGGAGTAGTTAAGAAGCACACCCTTATTCTTAAGAAAGAACAATATGCAGCAAGAAGGAGATGGTAAGGGACTAAATATTATATTTTGCTTAATGCTGGGAGTTGCAACTTGATTTCTAGACTACTACCATTTGACAGAGTAACTATGTAATCAAGATTTAAAAAAATATATTATTATAGCGTAAGTTCAGTTAGCGACTTAAGAAAATAGCATTGCCCCTTTTCTACTGGCAATCTGAAGAAGACCAAAACTAGAACAGTGGATGGGAACTTGAAATATGACAGAACAGGGGATATGAACCTTTTGCCCTTTGGTCTAGCATAGTAAAAACAGAACCATCACAGAATGCAAGCAAACTTTATTAACATTGTTTATGACCTGCTGCCAGAGTTCTTCAGCCTCTTTGGTACGCCCACGCATTTTGGCCCGATCAGCTATAGCAATAGCCCAGTTGTAATATGCCTAAAAGGATAAGAAAGAGGCAATGAGAAGTTGAGAACTGTGATGTTTCTCAGCAGAGCAGCAAGTTAGCATGAGGCGTAATAAATGCATAAACGATATTCATGCGCATCTCATTGATTTCTATATAAAATTAGTGTCCATACCAAGGCACTACGGTACCAATTCTCTTTGGTATGAAAAGGCAACAATCTTAACAGTTTCCGATAGAGCCCAGAAGATGAACCAATAAAGTCGGAGCGGTGAACTTACATCATACAGTGTTGGGCAAAGTCGAGTAGCTTCAGCATACTTCTTGCAAGCCTCCTCAAGTAATGAATCTTTTGAAGAATCAGAATTAGGATCGACGTTGTCAGCACTTTCCTGCAAATATATTTGAAAAGGCTAAAACATTTCTCTTGCAATGTTCATTTCACTAGCATGCTTTAGGCAACACAATAGATGAAGTCCTGCAAAGGTCATCTTTAAGCAATGTAGGAGCTGGTGCGTACTGCAAATAAGGAATGCACTTTTACCTGGAGAACTAGGGCCCAGTTATAATATGCATCAGGGTCTTCTAGATTTCTTTCAATGGCGCTAATATATCTGCAAAATGTACCGTTAGAAAACATGCAAAGTTTGAGGTGATTAACATGCGGGTGGGCGGGCTTGGACTCCTCCATGTCCTCCGGCATCCGGGGGAGTGCGCTGGATCTGGCTGGCTGGCGCTGTGGAGTCCAAGTATACAGAGAGGCGCCGGTGGCCCCACTCGTCTGTGAGCACTGAGCAATGAGCACCTTGCAAACTTGCCCAACACCCACCCACAAACCTCCCCATTTCGGACCATACTTTCTCTTCCGTCCGTAAACACGAGACAAACGTGAAGGACTTTGCGGGAGTTCATACCGCTCCCAAGCCCTCCTCTGACCCTTCCTCCCTCCCTCGCATGCGTGCGTTCTATCGCCCCTACCAACTAGGGTTGCTGCACTAAGAGCAACTGCCACATTTTTCCTCACCTCCTTTGCTCCTCAAAAGTGGCTTGTAAAGAAGTTTGACAGGCTGAGACGGAATTTTCTTTGGAATGTGGATGAGGAAGCTCATGGAAGGGTACGGTTGTTCCCTGTGACACCTCTGATCGACAGATGTTCCAATCTTGCACTTGGATCTCGATTGGTGACGGCAATCAAGCTAAGTTCTTGTCTGGCCGATGCTTGGATGCCATGGCTCCTATGGATTGCTACCCAAATATATTTAGTCTCTCGAGAGCCAAAACCATGACCGTGGGCGATGCTATTGCTGATGGCAGTTAGATGAGAGGGTCGCGGCAAATCAACTCTGCTAAGAGCATCTCCAGCCGTTGGCCCTAGGAGAGGCTAAAAATCGCCTCCTGGGGGTGCACCGGCGCTAAACCGCGCACTGAGGGTGTGATGCCCCCAGTCGCAGCACCCACGTTTTTTTGAAAAAATCAAATACGACGCAAACACGGCTTAAATTTATCGTAAACATCGGTGAGTTCGTTCAAATTTAAACATATTTTACAAAAAAAAGAAGAAAAAAAAACTAGCACGGGCTGCCCCCGCCGTCTCCATCGCCGCTCCTCGCCGCTCGCCGCCCGCCGCCCACCTTTACAGTTCTACATGCCGAGGAGGCGTTAGAACCGCGTGTAGTCGCCGCCGCCGCCGCCGTCCCTGCTGCATCCCTCCCCCGGTTGGCGCGGCGGGTTGGACGGTCCGGGGGCGTCGTCGTCGTCGTCGCTGTCGAGGACGATGATGTCGTGCTCATCCTCACGCCCACGCTTGCGGGCGGCGATCTCCTCCAGGGCCCGGGTCTGCCGGGTCATCTCCGTCCGAAGGTAGTCGTCCCGCGCCCACCGCAGGGCGTCCTCGTCGGAGAAGCCGCGCCGGGCTATCTCCTCGTACTC